>NC_086454.1:142070846-142153346 GCF_028390025.1 Pseudophryne corroboree
AGAAGTTTTGACACAGGCCCTTTCTGTAAGGGGGTTGATCTTCCAGAGCTGGAGTCCGGCCCCAGAAATTTAGACGCTTCTCCAGACTCCTCAGAGTTGGACAAATTGGACATCTACCAGACTACCAGAAGGAGAATGTGTCTTGGTGAATGCTTCCTCTCTTCCTCTAACTGTAAGAAATGTCCTGTCTTTGTGGAAACATATTACTACAGAAAGGTGGTTGCTAAAAATAATTTGATTTGCCCTAATTTAAACTTTCATTCAATTTCCACATTGAATATGTCGTTCTCGAAGCGCTTTCTCCAGGACAATTCCTACTTTAGACATTAAGCTAAGGGAAAATAGAATTAGTAGAACCAAAAAGAAAGTGTTTCACAAGCCACAAACAGGACGTCCTGTACAAAGACAGCAAATTAATTCAGACCAGTTCTGAATATCAAATCTTTATATCATTACAAAAACATTCATATTGGTAGGCTTGCTATATACAGTATTCACTTCTTTCTTTCTTTCTTTCTTTCTTTCTTTCTTTCTTTCTTTCTTTCTTTCTTTCTTTCTTTCTTTCTTTCTTTCTTTCTATAAACCGTTTAATACTAATGGACCTAAACAATGTCTCCCTTCCATCCACACACACAAATAAACATTTTTGTGTGTTTAATTGGAGAGATTGTTATTCCAATAGACACTAACGGGGTCTGGTTTATCCATTGTCCTGTACAGTTTCACCAAAGTAATGAAAGTGGTAATACTGCATCTCCGCCAAAAGAGTGTGCATGTCTGCTCACACAAGAACGTCACTAGGGCCTGACGCTATACCGTCTATCTGTTGCAGAGGTCATAATGATTGCACAAGATTAATTCTGCCCCAACACAAAACCTTTTTGGGGTTTCTACCTGATACCCATTCTCTCGCATTTGCAGTTCCCCTAGAAAAATTATTATCTGTACCAAATTCAGTGACCACAGTAATTCAGAACAACAGTATTACTATAACCAGAATGGATTTAGCTTTTAAATGATTGTCACTTTAAAACAATGGGCAGATTTACTGGGAACTCGCTCAAGACACAGACTATTTCATTGGCTGCTATTTGCAGTGGCGTAACAAGAAATTTTTCTCCCCCAAGCCAAAAAATTCTCCGCATAATAATTGGCACTAGTAAAGGGATGAACTTGCGCGTGCTGCAAAAAATGGGTGTGGCTTTGCTGAAATGGGTGTGGCTTTGCATAAAGGGGCATGGCATTGCAGGAAAATACTACCTTATACCCCAGTTTTGCAACCTGCACTCCCAGACGTTGGCCACCACAGGAAAGAAAAAAAATCCTGATTCATGCCCCTTACATTATTTGTCATTTTTCCTCCTTATAGTAATGCCCAGTATACATTATGCCACATGCTGCAATGGCCCTTAGACATTATGCCACACACAATAATGCACATGACACAATATGCACACACCATAATGCCCCCGACACATTATGCCACACACCGTAATTCCTGTGACACATTATGACAGTAATCACAATGCCCATTATACATTATGCTACACACTGCAATGCCCCTGATACATTATAGCACATACAATGCCTGTGACACATTATGACACACACCGCAATGACCCTGAGACATTATACCACATACCACAATGCCCGTGATCTAGTATACCACACACCGTAATGCCTGACACATTATGACACACACCACAATGTCCGTGATACATTATGCCACACACTGCATTGACCCTGAGACATTATACCACATACCACAATGCCCATGATATAGTATACCACACACCGTAATGCCTGTGACACATACCGCAATGCCCGTTATACCCTATGCCACACACCGAAATGCCCGTTATACATTATGCCACACTGCAATGCTCCTGAGACATTATACTACATACCACAATGCCCGTTATATAGTATGCCACACACCGTAATGCCTGTGATACATTATGCCACACACCACAATGCCTATTACACATTAAGTCCTACGGTAAGGCTTCTAATTACTTTTAAATTACCTGCTCGTTGCCAGGGGTTTCATGCTCTTGGTTCCATGTACCGTGCCAGGTGTTTTCATGCTCAGGGTGTCATGCTCGTTGCCAGGGGTTTCATACACTGGGTGTCATGCTCATTGCCAGGGGTATCATGCTCTTGGTTCCATGCACGGTGCCAGGGGTTTTCATGCTCAGGGTGTCATGCTCGTTGCCAGGGGTTTCATGCACTGGGTGTCATGCTCGTTGCCAGGGGTTTCATGCACTGGGTGTCATGCTCGTTGCCAGGGGTTTCATGCACTGGGTGTCATGCTCGTTGCTAGGGGGTAATGCTTGTTGCTAGGGCTGTGTTCCCAGTGCCACATATACCCCCACTGCTAGATATTCCCCCACAGTGCCAGGTACACACATGCCCCAATGCCAAATATGCCCCCCCCCCCCAAGTGCCATGTACACTTATACCTCCCAGTGTCAGCGCGCGCCTCTCCTGTGTCCCTCCTGCGTCTCCGGCGTGTCTGTTAAATGAAGTGCCGGTTCGTGAGCCAATCAGAGCTCACGGACAGGCACTTAATTTAATAGACACGGCTGCGGCTAGGGAAGGAGGGAGACAGCAGATTGACATGCGGACGGCTCGTCCGCATGTCAATCTGCACTAAATCAGTGGCGGCGCCCCCCGCAGCCCTGTGCCTCCAAGCCACCACGAGAGCTGCGGGGGCAGTAGTTACGCCACTGGCTATTTGTCATAAGGATTAGGAATGCAGCCTAGAACCAGCACCCATTCCATTCCACCCTTTTCTGATTGCTGGGTCTGTTGGTTGCTCTTCATTTCATAGTCCGCAAAACCTGCAAACAGATGCTCCCAAGGTCTATAAGTATAGAAACGTATTGTGATCTCTTGTTTGTTCAAATCAAGTACAGTAAGTTTACTTTGTCACAAAGTTTATTGTCGAAAATCTTCATTCCAGTACTTCACTGTAAGCGCACATCTTTTTCATGTGTTCACACAAAGTTCATGTTGTCAGAAGATTAAAAAGAAACAAGAGTAAATGAAAAAGTTTGATAGGTTATAAACATGTTAATCATTTTCATAAACCTTGTTACCTTAGCCCATCACCTGTTACTAGGTGGCATCTCTATTTCCTAGAACAAATGCATTTTCCAGTTCATAGATTCCTGGAAATACTGTAGACTTTGTATGTTAAGTTCCAACGTAATCACCACATGAATGGTGCACCATTTATGTGCATTCATCAAGTATAAAATGAAAGGTGAAAAATGAAATCTTAAAATCCGACCTTATAACAAAGTATATTTGGTTAATTTATTCATCAGAGGAATACAAGTTAGTTTATGACTAACATTACTTATACCCCTTTCACATCGCCACAAAACTCAGGGTACTACTGGGTTATCCCATGTGAAAGGGCCCCCAGAAAATTAACCAGGGTCCAGTGAACCAGGAATCCAACCCAGGTAATGGAACCTGGGAAGGACCTGGGTTCAGGGGCAGTGTAAATGGTTACATTAACACTCCATGGAGAGCCGACTCACTGGCACTTGGAGATGATGTCATCTCCAAGCGCCGGCAGAGGAGAATCCCCGGCAGTAACCCGGATCCAGCCTGCGGTGTTGACAAGTATCAAGCTGCTGTGACATGGTGTTCAGTGACCCAGGCTGGACCCAGGTTTTTGGAATTAAAGGTGCATAACATTCAGCTCTTAATATCTAAGGGTCATGGTATCAATAAGGCAAAAATGGGCTTTGAACAAATGCCAGCCAATGTGGCACAACAGGTGCAGTTCAAACAAGTTCAAATTCAAAATGAACTTTCTCTGTCAACATTTCCATGTTATTAATATGTTATCTATTGTCACTTATCTGCTCGCAAACACTGGGATAAGTGTAGCACAAAAAAGACTTACAGTACAATTACTTTTACTTGATCAACTTGTGTAAGCAGTGCATTAATCATTTAATATTTGTTATACAGTATGAATCATTCTTATGCTTATTCTTGCCTGAATTATCTAGCAACACCCTCTGAAATGAATTAACATAGAAATTTTAAAAGAGTGATTCAACCATTTTTTTATTTTATTTTTTACCAGATTGATGTGTACTGTACAGGCAGCGCATTACTTACTTAACATTTGTTGTATTTATTACTAGTATGTTTACACTCTTTAAACTTTTTGAAGTTCTAATCAGGAATATTATTACCTTATTGCCAGTGTTAAATTATGGATGTTGTATCTCCTGTTTTGACCCCAGTGCATCTACCAATGAGATGAGAGCAAGCACTATACACTGTCCCAGTGCCGTAACTAGCCATTTTAGCGGTGTGTGCAAGAAACAGCATCGGTGCCCCCCCATATACAAAACAAGGGCAGCGCTCTCTGTAATCACACGCCAAGGAATGGGCGTGGTCGCTTAGCTCCCCAATACGACTGGTAGAGTCCCCTTTTACACATTACGGAAGGCAGAGTCCCCCTTTTTTCACATTATGCCAGCATAGTCCCCTTTTTTTTACACAGTACTGCAGGCAGAGTTCCCTTTTACGCATTACGGCAGCAGAGTCCCGACTTTTTACACTATACAGCAGCAGAGTCCCCCTTTTTGCACATTACTGCAGGCAGAGTCCCCTTTTTACACATTAAGCGGCACAGTCTCCCTTTTTTACACATTAGGCAGCATAGTCCCCCTTCTTTTTTTTCTTTACACATTAGGCAGCATATTCCCCCTTCTTTTTTTTCTTTACACATTAGGCAGCATAGTCCCCATTCCACCCTTTTCCGATTGCTGGATCTGTTGGTTGCTCTTCATTTTCTAGTCCTCAAAAACTTGCAAACAGATGCTCCCAAGGACTGTAAGTATATAAATGTTTTTCTCTATCGTCCTAGTGGATGCTGGGGTTCCTGAAAGGACCATGGGGAATAGCGGCTCCGCAGGAGACAGGGCACAAAAAGTAAAGCTTTAGGATCAGGTGGTGTGCACTGGCTCCTCCCCCTATGACCCTCCTCCAAGCCTCAGTTAGATTTTTGTGCCCGGCCGAGAAGGGTGCAATCTAGGTGGCTCTCCTAAAGAGCTGCTTAGAAAAGTTTAGCTTAGGTTTTTTATTTTACAGTGAGTCCTGCTGGCAACAGGATCACTGCAACGAGGGACTTAGGGGAGAAGAAGTGAACTCACCTGCGTGCAGGATGGATTGGCTTCTTTGGCTACTGGACATTAGCTCCAGAGGGACGATCACAGGTACAGCCTGGATGGTCACCGGAGCCTCGCCGCCGGCCCCCTTGCAGATGCTGAAACAAGAAGAAGGTCCAGAATCGGCGGCATGAAGACTCCTCAGTTTTCTTAAGGTAGCGCACAGCACTGCAGCTGTGCGCCATTTCCTCTCAGCACACTTCACACGGCAGTCACTGAGGGTGCAGGGCGCTGGAAGGGGGGCGCCCTGGGAGGCAATGAAAACCTATTTTTGGCTAAAAAATACCTCACATATAACCTCCGGGGGCTATATGGAGATATTTAACCCCTGCCAGAATCCGTTAAGAGCGGGAGACGAGGCCGCCGAAAAAGGGGCGGGGCCTATCTCCTCAGCACACAGCGCCATTTTCCCTCACAGAAAGGCTGGAGGGAAGGCTCCCAGGCTCTCCCCTGCACTGCACTACAGAAACAGGGTTAAAACAGAGAGGGGGGGCACTAATTTGGCGTTAGAAATATATAAAAAAGATGCTATAAGGGAAAACACTTATATAAGGTTGTCCCTATATAATTATAGCGTTTTTGGTGTGTGCTGGCAAACTCTCCCTCTGTCTCTCCAAAGGGCTAGTAGGTCCTGTCCTCTATCAGAGCATTCCCTGTGTGTGTGCTGTGTGTCGGTACGTGTGTGTCGACATGTATGAGGACGATGTTGGTGAGGAGGCGGAGCAATTGCCTGTAATGGTGATGTCACTCTCTAGGGAGTCGACACCGGAATGGATGGCTTATTTAGGGAATTACGTGATAATGTCAACACGCAGCAAGGTCGGTTGACGACATGAGACGGCCGACAAACAATTAGTACCGGTCCAGACGTCTCAAAAACACCGTCAGGGGTTTTAAAACGCCCGTTTACTTTAGTCGGTCGACACAGACACAGACAGGGACACTGAATCCAGTGTCGACGGTGAATAAACAAACGTATTCCTTATTAGGGCCACACGTTAAGGGCAATGAAGGAGGTGTTACATATTTCTGATACTACAAGTACCACAAAAGAGGGTATTATGTGGGATGTGAAAAAACTACCGTAGTTTTTCCTGAATCAGATAAATTAAATGAAGTGTGTGATGATGCGTGGGTTCCCCCCGATAGAAAATATGGGCGGTATACCCTTTCCCGCCAGAAGTTAGGGCGCGTTGGGAAACACCCCTTAGGGTGGATAAGGCGCTCACACGCTTATCAGAACAAGTGGCGGTACCGTCTATAGATAGGGCCGTCCTCAAGGAGCCAGCTGACAGGAGGCTGGAAAATATCATAAAAAGTATATACACACATACTGGTGTTATACTGCGACCAGCGATCGCCTCAGCCTGGATGTGCAGAGCTGGGGTGGCTTGGTCGGATTCCCTGACTAAAAATATTGATACCCTTGACAGGGACAGTATTTTATTGACTATAGAGCATTTAAAGGATGCATTTCTATATATGCGAGATGCACAGAGGGATATTTGCACTCTGGCATCAAGAGTAAGTGCGATGTCCATATCTGCCAGAAGATGTTTATGGACACGACAGTGGTCAGGTGATGCAGATTCCAAACGGCACAAAGGTGTATTGCCGTATAAAGGAAGAGGAGTTATTTGGGGTCGGTCCATCGGACCTGGTGGCCACGGCAACTGCTGGAAAATCCACCGTTTTTTACCCTAAGTCACATCTCTGCAGAAAAAGACACCGTCTTTTCAGCTTCAGTCCTTTCGTCCCTATAAGAGTCATATCTGCCCAGGGATAGAGGAAAGGGAAGAAGACTGCAGCAGGCAGCCCATTCCCAGGAACAGAAGCGTTCCACCGCTTCTGACAAGCTCTCAGCATGACGCTGAGACCGTACAGGACCCCTGGATCCTACAAGTAGTATCCCAGGGGTACAGATTGGAATGTCGAGACGTTTCCCCTGCGCAGGCTCCTGAAGTCTGCTTTACCAAGGTCTCCCTCCGACAAGGAGGCAGTATGGGAAACAATTCACGAGCTGTATTCCCAGCAGGTGATAATTAAATTACCCCTCCTACAACAAGAAAAGGGGTATTATTCCACACTATATTGTGGTACTGAAGCCAGAAGGCTAGGTGAGACCTATTCTAAATCTAAAAAAATTTGAACACTTACAAAGGTTCAAATCAAGATGGAGTCACTCAGAGCAGTGATAACGAACCGGGAAGAAGGGGACTATATGGTGTCCCGAGACATCAGGGATGCTTACCTCCATGTCCCAAATTTGCCCTTATCACTAAGGGTACCTCAGGTTCGTGGTACAGAACTGTCACTATCAGTTTCAGACGCTGCCGTTTGGATTGTCCACGGCACCCCGGGTCTTTACCAAGGTAATGGCCGAAATGATGGTTCTTCTTCGAAGAAAAGGCGTCTTAATTATCCCTTACTTGGACGATCTCCTGATAAGGGCAAAGTCCAGGGAACAGTTGGAGGTCGGAGTAGCACTATCTCGGATACTGTTACAACAGCAGGGGTGGATTCTAAATATTCCAAAATCGCAGCTGATCCCGACAACAAGTCTCCTGTGCTTAGGGATGATTCTGGACACAGTCCAGAAAAAGGTGTTTCTCCCGGAAGAGAAAGCCAGGGAGTTATCCGAGCTAGTCAGGAACCTCCTAAAATCAGTGCATCATTGCACAAGGGCCATGGTAAAAAAATGGTGACTTCCTTCGAAGCAATTCCAGTCGGCAGATTTCATGCAAGAACTTTTCAGTGGGATCTGCTGGACAAATGGTCCGGATCGCATCTTCAGATGCATCAGCGGATAACCCTATATCCAAGGACAAGGGTGTCTCTCCTGTGGTGGTTACAGAGTGCTCATCTTCTAGAGGGCCGCAGATTCGGCATTCAGTTTTGGATGTTGGTGACCACGGAGGCCAGCCCGAGAGGCTGGGGAGCAGTCACACAAGGAAAAAATTTCCAGGGAGTGTGATCAAGTCTGGAGACTTTTCTCCACATAAATATAGCTAAGGGTAAATTTATAATGCTCTAAGCTTAGCAAGACCTCTGCTTCAAGGTCAGCCGGTATTGATCCAGTGGGATAAAACATCACGGCAGTCGCCCACGTAAATAGACAGGGCGGCACAAGAAGCAGGAGGGCAGTGGCAAAAACTGCAAGGACTTTTCGCTGGGCGGAAAATCATGTGATAGCACTGTCAGCAGTGTTTCATTCCGGGAATGGAAACTGGGAAGCAGACTTCCTCAGTAGGCACGACCTCCACCCGGCAGAGTGGGAACTTCATGGGGAAGTTTTCCACATGATTGTAAACCGTTGGGAATTACCAAAGGTGGACATGATGGCGTCCCGTCTGAACAAAAAACGGGACAGGTATTGCGCCAGGTTAAGAGACCCTCAGGCAATAGCTGTGGACGTTCTGGTAACACCGTGGGTGTACCAGTCGGTGTATGTGTTCCATCCTCTGCTTTTCATACCTAAGGTACTGAGAATTATAAGACGTAGAGGAGTAAGAACTATACTCATGGCTCCGGATTGGCCAAGAAGGACTTGGTACCCGGAACTTCAAGAGATGCTCACAGAGGACTTATGGCCTCTGCCGCTAAGAAGGGACTTGTTTCAGCAAGTACCATGTCTGTTCCAAGACTTACCGCAGCTGCGTTTGACGGCATGGCGGTGGAACGCCGGATCCTAAGGGAAAAGGCATTCAGGAAGAGGTCATTCCTACCCTGGTCAAAGCCAGAAAGGAGGTGACCGCACAACATTATCACCACATGTGGCGAAAATATGTTGCGTGGTGTGAGGCCAGGAAGGCCCCACGAAGAAATTTCAACTCGGTCGATTCCTGCATTTCCTGCAAACAGGAGTGTCTATGGGCCTCAAATTGGGGTCCATTAAGGTTCAAATTTCGGCCCTGTCGATTTTTCTTCCAGAAAGAATTGGCTTCAGTTCCTGAAGTCCAGAAGTTTGTCAAGGGAGTATTGCATATACAACCCCCTTTTGTGCCTCCAGTGGCACTGTGGGATCTCAACGTAGTTCTGGGATTCCTCAAAACACATTGGTTTAAAACCAGTCAAATCTGTGGATTTGAAGCATCTCACATGAAAAGTGAACATGCTCTTGGACCAGGCCTGGACCAGGCGAGTGTCAAATTGGTGGTTTTTTTCTCAAAAAAGCCCATATCTGTTTGTCCATTCGGACAGGGCAGAGCTGCGGACTCGTCCCCAGTTCTCTCCCTAAGGTGGTGTCAGTGTTTCACCTGAACCAGCTTATTGTGGTGTCTTGCGCCTACTAGGGACTTGGAGTACTCCAAGTTGCTAGATGTGGTCAGGGCCCTGAAAATATAGGTTCCAGGACGGCTGGAGTCAGGAAAACTGACTTGCTGTTATCCTGTATGCACCCAACAAACTGGGTGCTCTTGCTTCTAAGCAGACTTTTGCTAGTTGGATGTGTAATACAATTCAGCTTGCACATTCTGTGGCAGGCCTGCCACAGCCAAAATATGTAAATGCCCATTCCACAAGGAAGGTGGGCTCATCTTGGGCGGCTGCCCGAGGGGTCTCGGCTTTACAACTTTGCCGAGCGGCTATTTAGTCAGGGGCAAACACGTTTGTAAAATCCTACAAATTTGATAACCTGGCTAAGGAGGACCTGGAGTTCTCTCATTCGGTGCTGCAGAGTCATCCGCACTCTCCCGCCCGTTTGGGAGCTTTGGTATAATCCCCATGGTCCTTTCAGGAACCCCAGCATCCACTAGGACGATAGAGAAAATAAGAATTTACTTACCGATAATTCTATTTCTCGGAGTCCGTAGTGGATGCTGGGCGCCCATCCCAAGTGCGGATTATCTGCAATACTTGTACATAGTTACAAAAACCGGGTTATTATTGTTGTGAGCCATCTTTCAGAGGCTCCGCTGTTATCATACTGTTAACTGGGTTCAGATCACAGGTTTTACAGTGTGATTGGTGTGGCTGGTATGAGTCTTACCCGGGATTCATAAATCCTTCCTTATTGTGTACGCTCGTCCGGGCACAGTATCCTAACTGAGGCTTGGAGGAGGGTCATAGGGGGAGGAGCCAGTGCACACCACCTGATCCTAAAGCTTTACTTTTTGTGCCCTGTCTCCTGCGGAGCCGCTATTTCCCATGGTCCTTTCAGGAACCCCAGCATCCACTACGGACTCCGAGAAATAGAATTATCGGTAAGTAAATTCTTATTTGCGATCTCTTATTTGTTCAAATCAAGTACAGTAAGTTTACTTTGTCACAAAGTTTATTGTCAAAAATCTTCATTCCAGTACTTCACTGTAAGCATACATCTTCTTCATGTGTTCACACAATGTTCACATTGTCAGAAGATTAAAAAGAAATAAGAGTAAATGAAAAAGTTTGATAGGTTATAAACATGTTAATCATTTTCATAAACCTTGTTACTGTAGCTAATTCATCCTTGATGCGTTCAGATAAGCCATGGCAGAATGCAGCATACAAGGCTTCGTCGTTCCATGCCAGTTCGGATGCCAGGATCTTGAATTGTATTAGGTACTGTCCCACAGTACGCGTTCCCTGGCGTAAATGAAGAATCTCAGAAGAAGCTGAAGTTACACGGCCTGGCTCGTCGAAGATGCGCCTGAATGTCGTTACAAAGTATATGAGGACAACAGGGTGTCGGATTTCTCCCATAAAGGTGATGCCCAATCTAGGGCTGAGCCACTGAGGAGGGAAATAATATAAGTGCGGTCACTAGGGAAACTGCCAGGTTGTAGCTCGAAATGAATTTCACATTGATTGAGAAATCCCCTGCAAGATCTTGGAGATCCATCAAATTTTGCTGGCGTTGGAAGATGAAGACGTGGAGCAGAAATGGGTAAGGTGGGTGGGGTTACAACTGGTGTCACCGTGGTGGACGCACCGGACGCCCCTGATCTACGGAGGGTCGTTTGGATCCCATCCAGCCGAGTAGAGAGATCCTGGAGACAGCGGATGATGTGGCCCTGTGCAGCCTCCTGATGTTCGAGTCTGGCTGCCAGTTCTTGCATCGGCCTGGCCGCTTGATCCTGGTCTCCGGCTGGATTCATATGGTCAGTGCTTACTGTCACAACTGAGGGCCTGAGCTGACGGGAGGAAGCCTTAGTTGTAGGGGCTGAGATGAAATTAAACTTTGGAAGTTTAATCAGACCCCTAGACATATAAGTAATATGTAGGAAGATTGCCCGAAGGCGTGACCATGACAACCAGGATTTAAAAGTCAATAAAAGTTTATTAAGCAGAACTCCATGTAATCACAGCAGTGGTAAATGAATGAGGATATACAGCAATTGAAATAAAACAGTTCCTGGATAACTATGAGTTGGCAACAGCCACAGGGTACTGGTAGCAGTAGGTACAGTTCTTAATGTCCCAGAGATGGAATGTCCTTACCAGACCCGTCCGTAGTAGTAAGAGTAGCCAAGGAACACACCAGCAGATGTATCACTGGAAGCTGGTAGCGCTGTAGTTGGAGTAGCTGCTGTGGATTCTGGATGGAACCAGCCAGGTGTTAAACATGGAGTGGGTGCTGGATGGAACCAGCCAAATAATAGAATGAAGCTAGGGAGCGATGATATAGGAAGTGATGATGTGCGGGTACCGATGGTATGTAGGTATCCGCTGGAGAAGCACCGGCACTTTAAGAAATGCTGATCACTGCTGGAAGCTGACCGCTGGAAGCAGATGGATCTGTAGCTGGAAGCTGGAGTAGTCACAGAGGACTGCAGAGTCAGGCTGCACCGCAAGGTGGTAAGCTGATGCGGGTCTCTTAGTGGTAACTGGAGACAGGAGCTGGAAACCTGGAAAAACAACCACAGGAGAGAGAGACTGGAAACAGGTTTGACAACCAAAGCACTGACGACTTCCTGGTGCAGGCTCAGTCCCTTTATACCCTGAGGTATGCAGGGATTGGATGATCAATTAGGCAGACTTCAGCAGAGCTATGGATTGGAGGTCAGGATCATGTGACTGTAACTAAGATGGCTGCGCCCATATCGGCCATTGGAGGGAAACCTTGTTTGTAACACCACATGGAGATTCCTCTAATGGCGGCGGTGAACACAGAGAACGCCGACTTGCGTCTCTAACCTTCAGCATGGACGGCCGCGGCCGCAGTACGTGAGGTGTGCCACATATCCTGTAATGCATTGAGAATATGGAGATGGTGCCCGAGGCCCCGCCGCAGGTGACGCCATGCCAGTCGCCCGGGCACTAGAAGGACGATATCCACGGATCAGCAGAGATGACACATGACGTATGAATGCTAGCAACATAGCTGGGAACCGGGCCTAGGACGCTGGGACAGCCTTAGGAGACACCTGAAAGGTAAATAATGGCGTCCAGATACCCGGATCGTGACACTGTAATATGAAGTTGCAAGTCCATGTCCACATTTGCAGGAGCGCTTAGAAATTTTCTCAGTCAGAGTGCTAGTAGGCCTGGAGCTAGCCGTGGCCATGGTGGTACCCGAACCAAGACCACTTTGTCTTAGAAGAATGATGTAATTAGTGTCCCATATGCTAGGACTGTGATAGATGTCTATCGTACATACGTATACAATCCACTTCAAGAATACGCCTATGATCTACATTGTATATACATTAGGACACATTAAGAAGATGGCAAAAATAACCTGGAGAGACACTCAAAGCAGGGTAATGGTGATGGAGCTTGCTAACAGTGATACTGTCTTTTTAATCCCTGTGTTATTGTTACTTGTTGTGCCCACGTGTAGCTCTTCCTTACAATACTGTGTACTGCATTTGCTGATTATGTCAAATGAATATCATGATTGAATAGTCTAGGTATATTGAAAATGCGAGTTTTTTTTTTTTTTTTCTCTTTGTAAAGATATAGTTGGCTGCCTTATTGGTATGTAATGTCTGTTTTTCTAAGCTAATTTATGGCCTTAGCTTAAAGGGGGGGTTGTATTGGGTTGAGTTTGCAATCATTGCATTCACATGGATATTGGCCCTCATTCCGAGTTGGTCGCTCGGTAAAAATCTTCGCATCGCATCGATTTTCCGCTTAATGCGCATGCGCAATGTCCGCACTGCGACTGCGCCAAGTAAATTTGCTATGTAGTTAGGAATTTAACTCACGGCTTTTTCATCGTTCTGGCGATCGTAATGTGATTGACAGGAAATGGGTGTTTCTGGGCGGAAACAGGCCGTTTTATGGGCGTGTGGGAAAAAAAGCTACCGTTTCCGGAAAAAACGCAGGAGTGGCCGGAGAAACGGAGGAGTGTCTGGGCGAACGCTGGGTGTGTTTATGATGTCAAACCAGGGACGACAAGCACTGAACTGATCGCAGATGCCGAGTAAGTCTGGAGCTACTCAGAAACTGCTACGAGGTGTGTAATCGCAATATTGCGAATACATCGTTCGCAATTTTAAGATGCTAAGATTCACTCCCAGTAGGCGGCGGCTTAGCATGAGCAAATCTGCTCAAATCCGCTTGCGAGCGAACAACTCGGAATGAGGGCCATTGTTCCTATTTGAAGTCTAGTATACGGCTGGATAGCCATCGGCTGGTCGTGCTTCCATAGAAGTGCTGACATAAAAGTGTTATTATAAAAATAGCGTTATACCTGCGTTAAACCGAAGGAAAACAGAAGGGAAACATCAACACACCAACACTACCACAAAAGGACTGCTTTAATGCCTCAAAAGTATGTAATTCATCTTATGCATATTATCTGTTTTCAAAAACCTATGAAAAGGCATCCCCAATCTGCTCACTACAGTTCTCTCTTAGGCAAACTTATGTATGTTTCTTGATGTAATGATTTCTTGTAAATGTCATTGCATGTGTGGGGAAGTTGCTCGGTGAAACATTTTATTATTGCATACTGACTGGTGTTTACCTCCTTTGAACATTTACCATTGTGGTCAGGTGTACTATATCTTTGTCCTTTACACCATGACTACACCTTACTAAATATAGAGTATGATTACCGATTAGTAAAAGAAAATAAATACTGAGCAACATCCCCAAACAGGTAATTTCAACTTTAAACTTGTCATTTATTTTGTACGCTCTGGACATGGCTACTAATAACAAATGCACAGACAAAATTCTTAAAGCTATGTGTGCAAATGCTAGGAGCTTAGGAGACAAAATTCCAGAGCTAATTGCAATAATGACAAGGGATAACCTGGATTTTGTGGCAATTACAGAGTCTTGGTGCAATGAGAATCATGACTGGGACTTAGTTATACCAGGATACAATTTATTTAGGAAAGATAGAATAGGAAGAATAGGAGGAGGGGTAGCAATGTATGTGAAAAAAAGCATAAATGCTACTTTAATACAAAATATTGAAGCTAAAACTGAGGCCCTTTGGGTCACCATAGAAACTGGGAAGAAGGACATTATTCGCATTGGGGTGATCTATAGACCACCAGGCCAGGGGCAAGATTTGGACAGGAACCTATTGTTGGACACCTCTAAAATGGCTTTTAAGGGAGTAGTCATAATCATGGGAGACTTTAATTTACCTGATGTAAATTGGGAGGGGTCTGTTGCAAGTTCAGCTACAAGTGGCAAATTTTTACATTCCTTACAGGGAGCATCTCTCAAGCAATTGGTGAGGGAGCCCACTCGCAAAGACTCAATATTAGATCTAATTCTTACAAATGGTGATAGGATATCTGATATATATGTGGGTGAGCACCTGGGATCCAGTGATCATCAAGCAGTATGGTTTAGTATAAAGACAGGATACAACTCCTGTCACACAAAAACAAAGGTGTTGGATTTTAGAAATGCTGACTTTGCAAAAATGGGGAGATGTTTAAGTGATTAATTGGCAGACTGGAGGAACTTGGAAGGAGTGCAGGAGAGGTGGAAAAAACTGAAAAGTGCAATGCTAAGTGCAACAGACCTTTGTATCAAAATGGTTAGGAAAAGCACCAGGAAAAGGAAGCCAGTGTGGTTCACAAAAGAAGTATCAACTAGTGTGAAAGCAAAAAAGATGGCTTTTAGGAAATACAAACAGACTCAAAATAATAACGACAAAGAGGTGTATCTGGACAGATGGAAGGATGCTAAGAAAGTGATCAGACGTGCAAAGGCAGAAGCTGAGGAGAAAATGGCCCAGTCAGTAGATAAAGGGGGCAAAACTTTTTTTAAGTATATAAGTGAAAGGAGAAAATCAAATGGAGGAATAATAAGACTTAAGACAGAGAGTGGGCATTTGGTGGAGGGAGACAAGGCAATAGCAGATCACCTAAATAATTATTTTTGCTCAGTATTTACTACAGAAGAAGGGATGGGGCCACAGTTAAGTTGCAAGGACATTCATAAAAATAAGGTAGATGAAAATACATTTACAGATGAGAAGGTCCTAACAGAACTTTCAAAACTAAAAGTGGAAAAATCAATGGGACCAGATGGGATACACCCAAGGATACTCAAAGAGCTAAAAGATGTGCTGGTTACACCTTTAACAGAATTATTTAACCAGTCACTAAATACAGGTGCTATTCCAGAGGACTGGAAAAGAGCAAATGTAGTTCCACTGCACAAAAGTGGAAGCAAGGAAGAAGCAAGTAACTACAGACCAGTAAGCCTTACATCAGTAGTAGGGAAAGTAATGGAAAAACTATTAAAAGAAAGAGTAGTGGAATATCTTAAATCAAACAACTTATAGGATCCAAAACAGCATGGATTTACTGGTGGGAGATCATGCCAAACAAATCTTATTGACTTTTTTGACTCTGTGATGAAAATAATAGATCAAGGGGGAGCTGTAGATGTAGCATATCTAGACTTTAGTAAGGCATTTGACACTGTACCACATCGCAGACTGCTAAATAAACTTGAAAGCCTGGGGGTGGATTATAAATCAGTTAAATGGATAAGAACCTGGTTGCAGGATAGGAAACAGACAGTCATAGTTAATGGAGTGCAATCTATGGAGGGAAATGTTACCAGTGGAGTACCCCAGGGATCTGTACTTGGTCCAGTTCTCTTTAATATCTTTGTTGGTGACATTGCAGATGGTATTGAAGGGAAGATATGCCTTTTTGCAGATGATACAAAGATATGCAACAGGGTAGACACACCGGGAGGGGTCAAACAAATGATTAATGACCTAGGTAGGCTTGAGAAATGGTCAAGAACGTGGCAACTACAGTTTAATGCTAAAAAATGCAAAATCATGCACTTGGGTCTCAAAAACCCAAAGGCTAAGTATAGTATCAAGGGTACTATAATGGAAACTACTGAGGAGGAAAGAGATTTAGGAGTCACTATTTCAAGTGACTTGAAGGCAGGAAAGCAATGCAACAAAGCAATGAGAAAGGCAAGTCAGATGCTTGGTTGCATAGGGAGAGGAATCAGTAGCAGGAAAAAAGAAGTGATAATGCCACTGTATAGGTCATTGGTACGGCCCCATCTGGAATACTGTGTCCAGTTCTGGAGACCCTATCTCCAGAAGGATATAAATACATTAGAGAGTGTACAAAGAAGGGCAACTAAAATGGTGCATGGCCAACATCACAAAACTTACCCGGAAAGGCTAAAAGATCTTAACATGTATAGTTTGGAGGAGAGAAGGGAAAGGGGGGACATGATAGAAACTTTCAAATATATCAAGGGTCTTAACAAAGTTCAGGAGGGAAACATTCTTCAAAGGAAAAGAAGTATTAGAACTCGAGGGCATACATTGAGACTGGAGGGGGGGAGGTTCAGGGGAAATTTAAGGAAAAATTACTTCACAGAAAGGGTAGTGGATAAGTGGAATAGCCTCCCATCAGAGGTGGTAGAGGCTAAGACTGTAGGGCAATTTAAACATGCTTGGGACAGGCATATGAATATCCTTACAAAGAATTAAGGTTAAAAAAGGGTTGAGATTGCCTAAAGGATAAAATAAAAAAGGGGCAGACTAGATGGGTTAAGTGGTTCTTATCTGCCGTCAAATTCTATGTTTCTATGTTTCTATGTCTCATATAACATATTTCTGTTTATGCACATGTTTTTTCTGTGTGTTCTTGCACACACATAATGATTGCAGCCATAAGCTTACTGTTACTGTACTTGTTGGCATTTCATTAACTTGGAATTGTTTGTAATTTTAAATGTACATGTGGAATCATTTCTGTCCACTGTTCCCAAACCTAGATAATTCAATACATATAATACGTGACATAGAGGAACTGATTTTGAGTCACATGCAAAAGGAGATGCAGCAGCCTTTATTGGTGGTCACCTGCCTGCCACATTAAGCATCTGCTGCTAAAAACTCCTTACCTTGTGTATATCAGCTCAGCTTGCCTACTCTCCCAGAAGATTGGGTGCCACTCCCGGCCCCCCAGGGAAGTGGGCAAGTCTCTTGCATTCCGCTCCTCCCTACCGTACCCTCCACTCACCGCCACCCACACTCCCGCGGCATCCTGACACAATGATGCGATTTGCGCAAAATCGCATAATCATAGCCCCGCCCCCCGCTTTACAATGCCCGTAATGTGGCATTGTACAAGGTCTGAGATGTTCACTTTTAGCTCACGTGCGCACTGTAATACTGATTGGTGTGTTCACAGTCACTGTGTATGAGAGCTGCTTTGTCTCATTAAAATTATAGGATGAGATCCAATTTCCACCAACCCTGAGCTGTATTCAATGCAAGTCCCTAAATGCAAATGAGCATGCATGGAGCTCTCTGCAAATTGCACTCTCTCTTCCCCTTTATCTCATTGTAGTAATCTTACTCCACAACACTGGTGTATCTATAATGTGTGCGGTGCACGCAGGCCCCTGAGTCCAGAGGGGGCCCACACCGCACACACTGCACCCATTTTTTTATACTTACCTCTCCGGAGTCCCACTCCGATGTCAGCAGCGCTATGGAATCACCGTGAAAATGCGCACCTGCCACAGTGTTCTGTGCATGTGCAGTAGATAAATCACTAGGAAAATGGCTGCCATTTTCACAGTGACCTGAACATGCGCAGTAGAGTCTGAGCCCTCTAATGTGCTCAGTCTCTCCAGTGTTGCTGGCAGGGAGGAGGGGGCCCGAATGGAGTAGGCAACACATGGGCCTCCTCCTCTCTTTAAGCGCCCCCTGCTCTACAATATGATAAATGGCTCCACAAAATATGTCTGTGCCCAGCCTTATTATGCTAGGAATGCCTGCACGCTGCTAATTGTACAGTAGTTCCATCCGGTTTAAGTTCAGAACATGGGACCCCCTGGGTTGCCATAACTAAACTGCTTCAGAACATCATTAAACTTGTTCAGAACATTAAAATGTGTATCCTCATGAGCTCGCTCTCCCCCCACGCATCAGGCAGGTTACTATTCCCAATAGATGTCCTTGTGGATAGTAGTAATAGTGTTCTGAAGCAGTTTAGTTATGCTAGCCCAGTGGTCCCATGTTCTGAACCTGAGCTATTCCAGCAGGATGCAGTTAGCATCCCAGTGAACGGGATGCCGATGCCGGAATCCAAACACAACTCAGAATCCCGACGCTGGAATACCAACCACTGACATCCAGAAGGTAAGTATCGGGGAGATTGTTAGGGTTAGGGCCCGGGGGTAGGGGTTTGTGGTTAGGCACTAGTAGGGGGGTTAGTACTAGCCACCACCCCCGGTGACTTAGCCTTAGTTGTCACCCCTGAATCTTAGCCCTAGCCACCACCCCAGGTGGGTTAGGGTTGGGGAGGGGTAAAATTATTACCGTGTCCACTGTCGGCATACTCATGGTCGGGATGCCGGTGTCAGTCATGTGACAGCCGGTATCCCGATGAGCCAGCCTCCTTGATGAGCCAGGCTCCTTGATGAGCCAGCCTCTGTGTCTCTATGCAGGATAGTTAGGGTTTTCATTAACTGTTCTGAATCCTTGTGGGAAAATTGTGAAAGTTGAAATGGGTCCATGAAATGCAATAGAAGCTATATAGATTATATTCATAACTGTAACTGCCAGGGCCTGATCATCCAATAGGCTGATCAGGATGCAGAGTGGAACGCTGGGTCCTGGGGGGGCGCAGCGGGTGCGGATGTCAGGTGCGTAATGATATCACCCCCCAGCGCTCCCAGAGCCACTGCAGCCCACAGCCGTTGAGTACAGCGGGCCGTGCCCAGGAGAGGATCAGCTGCGGCATCTCCCCAACCAGCGCCAGCGCCGTGGACCAGCTGTAACTGACTGTGGAGGAGAGCGGAGGCCATCTGAAGCATTCTGCATGTCTGTGTGTCACAAGGGCATATTTGGAGGAGGAGGAGGAGGAGGAAGGAACAATATCAGAGAGTGAGAGGTTAAAGTGGTATACAAGGTAGGAGAAAGCATTGAGAGGGAGTGGAGACTGTAGGAGGGAATCTTGTAGAGAGTGTCGAATATGAACTTCACTGCTGGTGGTAGAGAAGAAGTAGGTAAAAGTTGTCCAGTATTGCAAGGGGGTATGGTATGTTAGATATAATAGACTTAGGTCGACAGTGTCTAGGTCGACCACTATTGGTCAACAGTAAGTAGGTTGACATGGTTTCTAGGTTGACAGGGACTCTAGGTCAACATGTACTAGGTCGACCTGAAAAAAGGTCGACATGAGTTTAAAAAAAATAATTGGTGTTGTTCTCTCCATACAGTGACCGGTAACCCCAATTAGTGCACCGCTTCGCTCGCCATGCTTCGGGTAAGGTGCCTCGCTCCGCTGCCACTGCGCTCGGCACAGGTTACTGTTCCCAATTGTAGTCCACGTGGATCGTAAAGTATGAAATAGTAAAAAAAAATGACAAAAAAACAAAACAAACATGTCGACCTAGTACATGTCTACCTAGAGTCCCTGTCAACCTAGAAACCATGCGACCTACTTACTGTCGACCAATAGTGGTCGACCTAGACACTGTCGACTTAAGTCTTATCGAGCTAGAGACCGGATCCCATTGCAAGGTGAGTAGGATTTATGGAGGAAATGTCCGACTCCTGATAGTAGTAAATAGAGTGAGCAGGACTTTCTCCTGCCATTCAGCTGTGCTTAAACAGTTTTAGACGTAGCGTGTAAGTCTAGAGTGCCAGAGTTGGAGTGTGGATCAATGGAGATTGAGAGTGCCTGCTGCGACTCCCCGACCAACTCCGTGGACCGTGGTTCTCCCCAATTTTGAAACATAATTACAGATTTTTATCTCAATATGAGCGAAAAAAATCTAAGCGAAAAAATTGGTGGTGGGGGGTGGGAAAGGGTGGGGGTTCGGACATTTCTGTATTGGTAAGGTACTGTACCAGAGACTTGCCCTCTAAGTTGGATAAGCTAATATCTCTATGTACAAAAGTTGATCTACGGTTCAGAGAAAGAGCAACTGAGCGGGGAAGGTCGTCTATTCCAAAACCTTCTGCTCCTCCTCCTCGTCAACCGTCTCCATCCAAAGATGATCCCATGCAAATTGGTCATTCTCGTCTATCTCCAGCTGAGCGCCGAAGACGTCTTTCTGAGTCCCTCTGTCTTTATTGTGCAGTTCCGTCTCATGCAATCAATGCCTGTCCCAAACGTCCGGGAAACTTCAAGTCCTAGCCCGCCAAGGAGAGGGCCGGCTAGGAGTAATGCTATCCTCTCCATCTCCTCATGATTGTAATCTCCCAGTCTCGCTTGAAATTGCTCAACGTTATAGAAACGTCATTGCCCTCCTAGATTCCGGAGCAGCTGGGAATTTCATAACTGAAGCATATGTTAAAGGGTGGTCCCTACCCACTGAGAGACTTTCCTCTTCCATTTCTTTGACTGCCGTGGATGGCAGTAAGATTTTTGACACAGTTATTTCTTTAGGAACTCTACCAGTTTGTCTGAGAGTAGGAGTACTTCATTCAGAATTTATTTCTTTTCTAGTGATTCCAAGAGCCACACATCCAGTGGTTTTGGGCCTTCCATGGCTTCGTCTCCATAACCCATCGATTGACTGGACGACTACGCAAATACTGGCATGGGGTCCTTCCTGTACTGAGACCTGTTTGTCCAAAGTGCTTCCTGTTTGTTCTTCCAAGTCGTCTGATGTTCCACCTCCTCCGTATCAAGACTACACGGACGTATTCAGTAAAGCTTCTGCTGATATCCTTCCTCCTCATAGGGAATGGGACTGTCCAATCGATCTCATCCCAGGGAAGATTCCACCTCGAGGCCGAACTTATCCGTTGTCTTTACCAGAGATGCATTCCATGGAAGAATATATTAAGGAGAATCTGGCGAAGGGTTTCATTCGACCTTCCTCCTCCCCAGCTGGCGCAGGTTTCTTCTTCGTTAAGAAGAAAGACGGTGGCCTGCGGCCATGCATCGACTACAGAGGCTTGAACGACATTACTGTCAAGAACCGATATACTTTACCCTTGATTACAGAACTCTTCGATAGAGTTAGTGGAGCAACCATCTTCATGAAATTAGATTTGAGGGGTGCCTACAACCTCATCCGGATCCGAGAGGGTGACGAGTGGAAGACCGCCTTTAACACCCGTGATGGACATTATGAGTACCTCGTCATGCCTTTCGGATTAAGTAATGCTCCAGCTGTCTTCCAGCGTTTCGTGAACGAGATCTTCAGAGACATCTTATATCGCCATGTCGTGGTTTATCAAGATGATATACTTATCTTTGCCAATAATCTGGAGGAACATCGTTTCTGGGTAAAGGAAGTTCTGTCCCGTCTCCGTGTCAATCATCTCTATTGCAAATTAGAGAAGTGTGTTTTTGAAGTCAAATCCATTCCGTTTCTAGGCTACATTGTGTCCGGTTCCGGACTAGAAATGGATCCTGAGAAACTTCAAGCAATCCAGAATTGGCCGATACCTTTAACCCTCAAAGGGGTCCAGAGGTTTTTAGGATTCGCCAATTACTACAGAAAGTTTAT
Organism: Pseudophryne corroboree; assembly: GCF_028390025.1. Lineage (NCBI taxonomy): Eukaryota > Metazoa > Chordata > Amphibia > Anura > Myobatrachidae > Pseudophryne > Pseudophryne corroboree. The sequence goes on from NC_086454.1 coordinate 142,092,905, forward strand.
ACAAGACTTTTCCACCATTGTAGCACCTATCACTGCGTTATCCAAGAAGGGTGCTAATCCATCCAAATGGTCTGAAGAAGCTATGCAAGCCTTTCATCTATTAAAGCAACGATTTATCTCTGCTTCGGTTTTGAAACAGCCCGACATCAACTCTCCTTTCATCCTGGAGGTGGATGCCTCTTCCGTTGGAGTAGGGGCGGTACTTTCCCAGAGAGCTAAAGATGGTCATCTACATCCTTGCAGCTTCTTCTCCCGGAAGTTTTCTCCAGCTGAGCGCAACTATGCCATTGGCGATCAGGAGTTGCTGGCAATCAAACTCGCTCTGGAGGAGTGGAGATACCTGCTGGAGGGAGCTTCTCATTCGGTCACTATACTTACCGATCACAAGAATCTTTTATATTTGAAAGGCGCACAATGTCTTAATCCTCGTCAGGCCAGATGGGCACTTTTCTTTTCCAGGTTCGACTTTAAACTCCAGTTCTGTCCGGGCTCTCAGAATCGCAAGGCCGATGCCCTTTCCCGCTCTTGGGAGCAAGAAAATGAGTCGAAGTCTTCTGACAAGCATCCTATTATCAATCCATTGGCATTCTCTACGGTAAGGATGGACTCTACGCCCCCACCAGGGAAAAGTTTTGTGTAGCCAGTGTTAAGGAAGAAGCTCATGCATTGGGCACGAGCTTCCTGTTTTGCCGGACATACAGGCATTCAGAAAACCCTTGAGTTTATCTATAGGTCTTATTGGTGGCCAACTCTGAAGAAGGACGTCATGGAGTTTATTGCTTCTTGCCCAAAGTGTGCCCAACACAAAGTATCCCGCCAGTCGCCTGCAGGGCAACTGGTTCCATTACCTGTTCCCCGTCGACCGTGGACCCATTTGTCGATGGACTTTGTTACAGACCTGCCTATGTGCAACAAGTTTAATACCATCTGGGTAGTGGTTGACCGGTTTACCAAGATGGCACATTTCATTCCCCTCACCGGTCTTCCGTCAGCTTCCAAGTTGGCTCAAGTATTCATTCAAGAGATCTTCCGATTACATGATCTTCCCGAGGAGATCATCTCTGATAGAGGAGTACAATTTGTAGCTAAATTCTGGCGAAGTTTGTGTCAAGCCCTCCAGGTCAAATTAAAGTTCTCTACAGCTTACCATCCTCAGACCAATGGTCAAACTGAGAGGGTGAATCAGGACTTGGAGGCCTTCCTCCGCATCTATGTGTCTTCCTCTCAAGATGACTGGGTTCAACTCCTTCACTGGGCCGAGTTCAGCCATAACAACCAATATCACTCCTCATCTTCTTCAACACCATTCTTCATCAACTATGGATTCCACTCTAAAGTTCCAGAATTCCAGCCGCTTCCAGCAACTTCTGTACCAGCAGTTGATATCACCTTACGCCAGTTTTCAAATAACTGGAAAAATGTGAGAGCGGCTCTGCTCAAAGCATCATTTAGATACAAGAAGTTTGCAGATAAGAAGCGTAGGGCAGTTCCTGCTCTCAAAGTGTCACAACTGAGGGCCTGAGCTGACGGGAGGCAGCCTCAGTTGTAGGGGCTGAGATGTACCGGAACCTGGGAGGTTGTATCAGACCCCTGGACATGTAAGTAACATGAATAATAACTGCCCGAAGGCGTGACCACGACAACTTGGATAAAAGTCAATGATGTTTATTATGACAACTCCGCAACACAGCAGCAGTAAAAGAAAACGTAAAAGTCAGCAAAGAATAAATACAGTTCCTGGGTACTACAGGATGTCAGGAGCCACAGGGCACTGGTAGTGTGAGATAGTTCTTATGATCTTCTAGATGGAAAGTCCTTACCAGGCCCGACTGTAGCAATGGAGATAACCCAGGATTGTGCCAGCTGGTGTTCCAGGAAAAGCTGGGTTGCTGAAGATAAAACAGCTGCTGTGGATACTGGCTGGAACCAGACTGTTGTTAGCACGGAGTGGATACTGGCTGGAACCAGTTAAATAATAAATGAACTTGGGAGCGATGAAATATGAACTGAAATGTAGAATTTGAGAGCGGAGAAATAATAATACCGGTGGAGAGTGGTAAAGTGTAGAAAGGACACCGGCCCTTTAAGGGAAGCTGTACTCTGCTGGAAGCTGAGCTGGAAGCAGGTAATGTTGTAGCTGGAAACAGATGAATCCACAATGGATTGGAGAGTCAGGCTACACCGCAGGTGGAATGCTGGTGCGGGTCTCTATGGTGGAAGTCTTGAGACAGGAGCTGGAACCTGGAAGACAATCACAGGAGAGAGACAAACAGGAACTAGGTTTGACAACCAAAGCACTGACGCCTTCCTTGCTCAGGCACAGTGTATTTATACCTGCAGCAAGGAAGGGATTGGCTAGGCAATTATGCAGATTATCAATACTGAGAACAGATTGGTGGAAATGATCAGCTGACAGAATCCAAGATGGCTGCGCCCATGCAGACACTTGGAGGGAAGTTTGGTTTGTAATCCATGTGGTAATGAAAACAGTAATGGCGGCGCCGGCCACCGGAGACAGGAGGCGCCAGGCTGACAGATGCACATCCAACCACGCGGACACAGCGGAGGCCGCGGCTGACGTAATCGCCACTCAGACACTCTGCATGCAGAAGTTCAGGGACGGCGGCGGAGGCCGCGGGAGACGCCATGCCAGGTGTAATATGGCGTTTACTGTGACAGCGTCCCAGAGTGACAGGAGAGGATACAGGAATGTACACATCAGGATAACAGATGGGATCCGGTCCTGGAGCGCTGAGCCAGCCTTAGGAGGCATCTGATGGGTAAGAAATGGCGTCCAGATACCCGGATCGTGACAGCACCCCCCCCTTTAGGAGTGGCCCCAGGACACTTTTTTGGCTTTTGAGGAAACTTGGAATGGAATCTCCGGACCAAGGCAGGAGCATGGACATCAGAAGCATTGGTCCATGAACGTTCCTCAGGACCATAACCCTTCCAGTCAATAAGATATTGTAGTTGACCGTAACGGTGACGTGAGTCCAGGATCTTGGCCACTTCATACTCAACGCCTCGTTGAGTTTGGACTTTCGGAGTTGGAGGAAGTGAGGAATGAAACCGATTCAAGATCAGCGGTTTCAACAGGGAAACATGGAATGTCCTGGGTATTTTTAAGAAGGGAGGCAACTGGAGTCTGTAAGCAACAGGATTGATGACTTGTTCAATCTTGAAAGGACCGATATAGCGAGGTGCAAACTTCATACTGGGAACTCTTAACCTCAAATTCTTCGTGGATAACCATACCCGATCACCCACCTTGAGAGCAGGAACTGCTCGACGCTTCTTATCCGCAAACTTCTTGTACCTGAACGATGCCTTGAGCAGAGCTGATCGTACGCTCTTCCAGATATTGGCAAACTGATGCAAGGTGATATCCACTGCGGGAACAGAAGTTGCTGGAAGCGGTTGGAACTCAGGGACTTTAGGGTGGAATCCAAAGTTAGTGAAGAATGGTGTTGAAGCAGATGAAGAATGATACTGGTTGTTATGACAGAACTCGGCCCAGGGAAGTAATTGAACCCAGTCATCTTGAGAGGAGGACACATAGATGCGGAGGAAGGCCTCCAAGTCCTGATTCACCCTCTCGGTTTGACCATTGGTCTGAGGATGGTAAGCCGTGGAAAACTTTAGCTTGACTTGGAGGACTTGACATAAACTTCGCCAGAATTTGGCTGTGAATTGAACTCCTCGATCTGAGATAATTTCTTCAGGAAGACCGTGGAGTCGGAAGATCTCTTGTATGAATACTTGAGCCAACTTGGAAGCTGACGGAAGACCGGTGAGAGGAATGAAGTGTGCCATCTTGGTGAACCGGTCAACTACCACCCAGATGGTATTGAACTTGTTGCACATGGGTAAGTCTGTAATGAAATCCATCGACAAGTGGGTCCATGGTCGACGGGGAACGGATAGTGGAACCAGTTGCCCCGCAGGCGACTGGCGGGATACTTTATGTTGGGCACACTTTGGGCAAAATGCAATAAACTCCAAGACGTCCTTTTTCAGAGTTGGCCACCAATAGGACCTAGAGATAAACTCCAGGGTTTTTTGGATACCTGTATGTCCGGCAAAACGGGAAGCATGGGCCCAATGCATGAGCTTCTTCCTTAGCATCGGCTACACAAAACTTTTCCCTGATGGGGGCGTAGAGTCCATCCCTACCGTGGAGAATGCCAACGGATTTATAATAGGATGCTTGTCTGAAGACTCTGACTCATTTTCTTGCTCCCATGAGCGGGAAAGGGCATCGGCCTTGCGATTCTGAGAGCCCGGACAGAACTGGAGTTTAAAGTCGAACCTGGAAAAGAAAAGTGCCCATCTGGCCTGACGAGGGTTGAGACATTGTGCGCCCTTCAGGTATAAAAGGTTCTTTTGGTCTGTAAGTATGGTGATTGAATGAGAAGCTCCCTCCAACAGATACCTCCACTCTTCTAGAGCGAGCTTGATGGCTAGCAACTCCTGGTCGCCAATGGCATAGTTGCGCTCAGCTGGGGAGAACTTCCGGGAGAAGAAACTGCAAGGGTGTAAATGGCCATCTTTAGCCCTCTGAGATAACACCGCTCCTACTCCAACGGAGGAGGCATCCACCTCTAAGATGAAAGGAGAGTCGATGTCAGGCTGTTTCAGAACAGGCGCAGAGATGAACCTTTGTTTTAAAAGATGAAATGCTTGCATGGCTTCTTCAGACCACTTGGACGGGTTAGCACCCTTCTTAGTGAAAGCAGTAATAGGCGCCACAATGGTGGAAAAGTCTCGTATAAACTTTCGGTAATAGTTGGCGAACCCTAAGAACCTCTGGACCCCTTTGAGGGTTAAGGGTACCGGCCAATTTTGGATTGCTTGTAGTTTCTCAGGATCCATCTCTAGTCCGGAACCGGACACAATGTACCCTAGAAACGGAATGGACTTGACTTCAAAGACGCATTTTTCTAATTTGCAATAGAGATGATTGACACGGAGACGGGACAGAACCTCTTTAACCCAAAAACGATGTTCCTCTAAATCGTTGGCAAAAATGAGGATATCGTCTAGATAGACCACGACATGACGGTATAGAATGTCTCTGAAGATCTCATTGACAAAATGCTGGAAGACAGCTGGAGCATTGCTCAATCCGAAGGGCATGACGAGGTACTCATAATGTCCGTCACGGGTGTTAAAGGCGGTCTTCCACTCGTCACCCTCACGGATCCGGATGAGATTGTATGCACCTCGCAAGTCCAGCTTTGTAAAGATGGTAGCTCCGCTAACTCTGTCAAAGAGCTCAGTAATCAGGGGTAAAGGATAACGGTTCTTGATGGTAATGTCATTCAAACCTCTGTAGTCGATGCACGGCCGCAGACCACCATCTTTCTTTTTTACAAAAAAGAAGCCTGCGCCGGCTGGAGAAGAAGAAGGTCGAATGAACCCCTTTGCTAGGTTCTCTTTAATATATTCCTCCATAGAATGCGTCTCAGGCAGAGACAACGGATAAGTTCGGCCTCGAGGTGGAACCTTCCCTGGAACGAGATCAATCGGACAGTCCCATTCTCTATGAGGAGGAAGGATATCAGCAGAAGCTTTACTGAACACATCCGTGAAATCTTGATATGGAGGAGGTGGAACATCAGACGACCTGGGGGAGGAAGAACAGACAGGCAATACTTTAAACAAACATGTCTCAGCACAGGAGGAACCCCATGCCAGGATTTGCGTAGTCGTCCAATCAATTGTAGGATTGTGAAGACGAAGCCATGGAAGGCCCAGGACCACAGGATGTGTGGCTCTTGGAATCACTAAAAAAGAAATAAGTTCGGAATGAAGAACTCCCACTCTCAGACGAACTGGTAGAGTCCTTAAAGAAATAACTGCATCAAAAATTTTGCTGCCGTCCACGGCAGTTAAAGAAATGGACGAAGAAAGTCTCTCGGTGGGTAGGGACCACCGTTTAACATAGGCTTCGGTAATAAAGTTCCCAGCTGCTCCGGAATCAAGGAGGGCAATGACGTTCCGATAACGTTGAGCAACTTGAAGCGAGACTGGGAGATTACAATCTTGAGGAGATGGAGAGGAGATCATTACTCCTAGCCGGCCCTCTCCTTGGCGAGCTAGGATTTGGAGTTTCCCGGACGTTTGGGACAGGCATTAATGGTGTGAGACGGAGCTGCACAATAGAGACAGAGAAACTCGGAGAGACGTCTTCGGCGCTCAGCAGGAGTTAAACGGGAATGGCCAAGTTGCATGGGCTCATCTTTAGATGGTGACAGTTGACGAGGAGGAGGAGCAGAAGATTTTGGAGCAGATGATCTTCCACGCTCAGTTGCTCTCTCTCTGAAACGTAAATCAACTTTCGTGCAGAGTGAGATTAGCTCATCTAACTTAGAAGGTAAGTCTCTGGTAGCTAACTCATCTTTAATACGCTCAGATAAGCCATGCCAGAATGCAGCATACAGGGCCTCGTCGTTCCATGCCAGTTCGGATGCCAGGATCTGGAACTGTATCAGATATTGTCCTACAGTACGTGACCCCTGGCGTAAACGGAGAATCTCGGATGAAGCTGAGGTTACCCGGCCTGGCTCGTCGAAGATGCGCCTGAATGTTGACACGGAGGCAGTGTAGAAAGATAGCAGGGTGTCGGACCTCTCCCATAACGGTGATGCCCAATCAAGGGCTGAGCCACTGAGAAGAGAAATAATGTAGGCAATTTTTGTACGGTCACTGGGAAAATTGCCAGGTTGTAGCTCAAACTGAATCTCACACTGGTTGAGAAATCCCCTGCAGAATCTTGGAGATCCGTCAAATTTTGCTGGCGTTGGAAGATGAAGACGTGGAGCAGAAATGGGTAAGGTGGGTGGGGTTATAGCTGGAGTCACTGTGGTTGACGCACCAGACGCGCCTGATCCACGGAGAGTTGTCTGAATCCCATCCAGCCGAGTAGAGAGATCCTGGAGACAGCGGATGATGTGGCCCTGTGCAGCCTCCTGATGTTCTAGTCGGGCTGCCAGTTCTTGCATCGGCCTGGCCGCTTGATCCTGGTCTCCGGCTGGATTCATTAGGTCAGTGCTTACTGTCACAACTGAGGGCCTGAGCTGACGGGAGGCAGCCTCAGTTGTAGGGGCTGAGATGTACCGGAACCTGGGAGGTTGTATCAGACCCCTGGACATGTAAGTAACATGAATAATAACTGCCCGAAGGCGTGACCACGACAACTTGGATAAAAGTCAATGATGTTTATTATGACAACTCCGCAACACAGCAGCAGTAAAAGAAAACGTAAAAGTCAGCAAAGAATAAATACAGTTCCTGGGTACTACAGGATGGCAGGAGCCACAGGGCACTGGTAGTGTGAGATAGTTCTTATGATCTTCTAGATGGAAAGTCCTTACCAGGCCCGACTGTAGCAATGGAGATAACCCAGGATTGTGCCAGCTGGTGTTCCAGGAAAAGCTGGGTTGCTGAAGATAAAACAGCTGCTGTGGATACTGGCTGGAACCAGACTGTTGTTAGCACGGAGTGGATACTGGCTGGAACCAGTTAAATAATAAATGAACTTGGGAGCGATGAAATATGAACTGAAATGTAGAACTTGAGAGCGGAGAAATAATAATACCGGTGGAGAGTGGTAAAGTGTAGAAAGGACACCGGCCCTTTAAGGGAAGCTGTACTCTGCTGGAAGCTGAGCTGGAAGCAGGTAATGTTGTAGCTGGAAACAGATGAATCCACAATGGATTGGAGAGTCAGGCTACACCGCAGGTGGAATGCTGGTGCGGGTCTCTATGGTGGAAGTCTTGAGACAGGAGCTGGAACCTGGAAGACAATCACAGGAGAGAGACAAACAGGAACTAGGTTTGACAACCAAAGCACTGACGCCTTCCTTGCTCAGGCACAGTGTATTTATACCTGCAGCAAGGAAGGGATTGGCTAGGCAATTATGCAGATTATCAATACTGAGAACAGATTGGTGGAAATGATCAGCTGACAGAATCCAAGATGGCTGCGCCCATGCAGACACTTGGAGGGAAGTTTGGTTTGTAATCCATGTGGTAATGAAAACAGTAATGGCGGCGCCGGCCACCGGAGACAGGAGGCGCCAGGCTGACAGATGCACATCCAACCACGCGGACACAGCGGAGGCCGCGGCTGACGTAATCGCCACTCAGACACTCTGCATGCAGAAGTTCAGGGACGGCGGCGGAGGCCGCGGGAGACGCCATGCCAGGTGTAATATGGCGTTTACTGTGACAGCGTCCCAGAGTGACAGGAGAGGATACAGGAATGTACACATCAGGATAACAGATGGGATCCGGTCCTGGAGCGCTGAGCCAGCCTTAGGAGGCATCTGATGGGTAAGAAATGGCGTCCAGATACCCGGATCGTGACACAAAGTGGGTGATTGTGTGTGGTTGTCTACGAAGAATTTGAGATTGAGGGTTCCAACCATGAAGTTTGCGCCCCGTTACTTCGGTCCTTTTCTAATTGAACAAGTTATCAATCCTGTTGCTTACAAACTCCAGTTACCCCCATTCTTGAAAATTCCTAAGACATTCCATGTTTCCCTTCTGAAACCGCTGATCCTGAACCGATTCCATTCTGCACTACCTTCGGCTCCTAAAGTCCAGACTCTACGGGGAGTTGAGTATGAAGTTGCCAAGATTCTGGATTCACGTTTCCGCTATGGTCAGTTACAATATCTTATTGATTGGAGGGGCTATGGCCCCGAGGAACGTTCTTGGACCAATGCTTCAGATGTCCATGCTCCTACCTTGGTCCGGAATTTCCACTCCAGATTTCCTCAGAAGCCTAAGAAGTGTCCTGGGGCCACTCTTAAAGGGGGGGGGGGGGTGCTGTCACGATCCGGGTATCTGGACGCCATTATTTACCTTTCAGGTGTCTCCTAAGGCTGTCCCAGCGTCCTAGGCCCGGTTCCCAGCTATGTTGCTAGCATTCATACGTCATGTGTCATCTCTGCTGATCCGTGGATATCGTCCTTCTAGTGCCCGGGCGACTGGCATGGCGTCACCTGCCGGCGGGGCCTCGGGCATCATCTCCATATTCTCAATGCATTACAGGATATGTGGCACTCCTCACGTACTGCGGCCGCGGCCGTCCATGCAGAAGGTTAGAGACGCAAGTCGGCGTTCTCTGTGTTCACCGCCGCCATTACAGAGGAATCTCCATGTGGTGTTACAAACAAGGTTTCCCTCCACTGGCCGGTATGTGCGCAGCCATCTTAGTTCCAGTCACATGATCCTGACCTCCAATCCATAGCTCTGCTGAAGTCTGCCTAATTGATTATCCAATCCCTGCATACCTCAGGGTATAAAGGGACTAAGCCTGCACCAGGAAGTCGTCAGTGCTTTGGTTGTCAAACCTGTTTCCAGTCTCTCTCTCCTGTGGTTGTTTTTTCCAGGTTTCCAGCTCCTGTCTCCAGTTACCACTAAGAGACCCGCATCAGCTTACCACCTTGCGGTGCAGCCTGACTCTGAAGTCCTCTGTGACTACTCCAGCTTCCAGCTACAGATCCATCTGCTTCCAGCGGTCAGCTTCCAGCAGTGATCAGCATTTCTTAAAGTGCCGGTGCTTCTCCAGCGGATACCTACATACCATCGGTACCCGCAAACCATCGGTACCCGCACATCATCACTTCCTATATCATCGCTCCCTAGCTTCATTCTATTATTTGGCTGGTTCCATCCAGCACCCACTCCATGTTTAACACCTGGCTGGTTCCATCCAGAATCCACAGCAGCTACTCCAACTACAGCGCTACCAGCTTCCAGTGATACATCTGCTGGTGTGTTCCTTGGCTACTCTTACTACTACGGACGGGTCTGGTAAGGACATTCCATCTCTGGGACATTAAGAACTGTACCTACTGCTACTAGTACCCTGTGGCTGTTGCCAACTCATAGTTATCCAGGAACTGTTTTATTTCAATTGCTGTATATCCTCATTCATTTACCACTGCTGTGATTACATGGAGTTCTGCTTAATAAACTTTTATTGACTTTTAAATCCTGGTTGTCATGGTCACGCCTTTGGGCAATCTTCCTACATATTACTTATATGTCTAGGGGTCTGATTAAACTTCCAAAGTTTAATTTTATCTCAGCCCCTACAACTAAGGCTTCCTCCCGTCAGCTCAGGCCCTCAGTTGTGACATACAGTATCAAACTACAAATAAATATATTTTCACAAATTAGCAGCCTTACACATAACAGCCACAGTAGTGTTCCTTACACATAATGTCTCCAGTATAGTGCCAGATAGACATAATGACCACAATAGGGCAGTACTAGATACACATAATGACCCCAATTTTGTAAAAATAAGTGATGTGCGGGTTCGGTTCCTCGGAAACCGAACCCCCCCGAACTTCACCCATTTTACACGGGTCCGAGGCATACTCGGATTCTCCCGTATGGCTCGGTTAATCCGAGCACGCCCGAACGTCATCATCCCGCTGTCGGATTCTCGCGAGATTCGGATTCTATATAAGCAGCCGCGCGTCGCCGCCATTTTCACTCGTGCATTGGAAATGTTGGGGAAAGGACGTTGCTGGCGTCCTCTCCGTTTATTAATAATATTTGTGCTTATTGCTTAATTGTGGGGACTGGGGAGCACCTTACCTGTGCTCAGTGTGCTGCATATATCTGTGCTCACACTGCTTAATTGTGGGGACTGGGGAGCAGCTGTATTATATAGGAGGAGTACAGTGCAGAGTTTTGCTGACCAGTGACCACCAGTATACGTTGTCTGCCTGAAAAACACTCCATATCTGTGCTCAGTGTGCTGCATATATCTGTGCTCACACTGCTTAATTGTGGCACTGGGGACCACCAGTATATTATATAGGAGGAGTACAGTGCAGAGTTTTGCTGACCAGTGACCACCAGTATACGTTGTCTGCCTGAAAAACACTCCATATCTGTGCTCAGTGTGCTGCATATATCTGTGCTCACACTGCTTTATTGTGGGCACTGGGGACCACCAGTATATTATATAGGAGGAGTACAGTGCAAAGTTTTGCTGACAGTGACCACCAGTATATATAGCAGTATGGTACGGAAGGCCACTGCTCTACCTACCTCTGTGTCGTCAAGTATACTATCCATCCATACCTGTGGTGCATTTCAGTTGTGCGCAGTATATATAGTAGTAGGCCATTGCTATTGATACTGGCATATAATTCCACACATTAAAATATGGAGAACAAAAATGTGGAGGTTAAAATAGGGAAAGATCAAGATCCACTTCCACCTCATGCTGAAGCTGCTGCCACTAGTCATGGCCGAGACGATGAAATGCCATCAACGTCGTCTGCCAAGGCCGATGCCCAATGTCATAGTAGAGAGCATGGAAAATCCCAAAAAAAAAATTCAGTAAAATGACCCAAAAATCAAAATTGAAAGCGTCTGATGAGAAGCGTAAACTTGCCAATATGCCATTTACGACACGGAGTGGCAAGGAACGGCTGAGGCCCTGGCCTATGTTCATGGCTAGTGGTTCAGATTCACATGAGGATGGAAGCACTCATCCTCTCGCTAGAAAAATGAAAAGACTTAAGCTGACAAAAGCACAGCAAAGAATTGTGTGTTCTTCTAAATCACAAATCCCCAAGGAGAGTCCAATTGTGTCGGTTGCGATGCCTGAACTTCCCAAAACTGGATAGGGAAAAGCATGCGCCTTCCACCATTTGCACGCCCCCTGCAAGTGCTGGAAGGAGCACCCGCAATCCAGTTCCTGATAGTCAAATTGAACATGTCACTGTTGAAGTACACCAGGATGAGGATATGGGTGTTGCTGGCGCTGGGGAGGAAATTGACAAGGAGGATTCTGATGGTGAGGTGGTTTGTTTAAGTCAGGCACCCGGGGAGACACCTGTTGTCCGTGGGACGAATATGGCCATTGATATACCTGGTCAAAATACCCAAAAAAATCACCTCTTCGGTGTGGAATTATTTCAACACAAATGCGGACAACAGGTGTCAAGCCGTGTGTTGCCTTTGTCAAGCTGTAATAAGTAGGGGTAAGGACGTTAACCACCTCGGAACATCCTCCCTTATACGTCACCTGCAGCGCATTCATCAGAAGTCAGTGACAAGTTCAAAAACTTTGGATGACAGCGGAAGCAGTCCACTGACCACTAAATCCCTTCCTCTTGTAACCGAGCTCCTGCAAACCACACCACCAACTCCCTCAGTGTCAATTTCCACCTTACACAGGAAAGCCAATAGTCCTGCAGGCCATGTCACTGGCAAGTCTGACGAGTCCTCTCCTGCCTGGGATTCCTCCGATACATCCTTGAGTGTAACGCCTACTGCTGCTGGCGCTGCTGTTGTTGCTGCTGGGAGTCGATCGGCATCTCAGAGCGGAAGTCGGAAGACCACTTGTACTACTTCCAGTAAGCAATTGACTGTCCAACAGTCCTTTGCGAGGAAGATGAAATATCACAGCAGTCATCCTGCTGCAAAGCGGATGACTCAGGTGTTGTCAGCCTGGGTGGTGAGAAACGTGGTTCCGGTATCCACTGTTAATTCAGAGGCAACTAGAGACTTGATAGAGGTACTATGTCCCTGGTACCAAATACCATCTAGGCTCCATTTCTCTAGGCAGGCGATACCGAAAATGTACACAGACGTCAGAAAAAGAGTCACTAGTGTCCTAAAAAATGCAGTTGTACCCAATGTCCACTTAACCACGGACATGTGGACAAGTGGAGCAGGGCAGACTCAGGACTATATGACTGTGACAGCCCACTGGGTAGATGTATTGCCTCCCACAGCAAGAACAGCAGCGGCGGCACCAGTAGCAGCATCTCGCAAACGCCAACTCGTTCCTAGGCAGGCTATGCTTTGTATCACCGCTTTCCATAAGAGGCACACAGCTGACAACCTCTTACGGAAACTGAGGAACATCATCGCAGAATGGCTTACCCCAATTGGACTCTCCTGTGGATTTGTGACATCGGACAACGCCAGCAATATTGTGCATGCATTACATCTGGGCAAGGTCCAGCACGTCCCATGTTTTGCACATACATTGAATTTGGTGGTGCAGAATTATTTAAAAAACGACAGGGGCGTGCAAGAGATGCTGTCGGTGGCCCGAAGAATTGCGGGCCACTTTCGGCATTCAGCCACCGCAAGCCGAAGACTGGAGCACCACCAAACAGTCCTGAACCTGCCCTGCCATCATCTGAAGCAAGAGGTGGTAACGAGGTGGAATTCAACCCTCTATATGCTTCAGAGGATGGAGGAGCAGCAAAAGGCCATTCAAGCCTATACATCTGCCCACGATATAGGCAAAGGAGGGGGAATGCACCTGACTCAAGCGCAGTGGAGAATGATTTCAACGTTGTGCAAGGTTCTGCAACCCTTTGAACTTGCCACACGTGAAGTCAGTTCAGACACTGTCAGCCTGAGTCAGGTCATTCCCCTCATCAGGCTTTTGCAGAAGAAGCTGGAGACATTGAAGAAGGAGCTAAAACAGCATGTGGGACTTGTGGATGCAGCCCTTAATTCGCTTAACCAGGATTCACGGGTGGTCAATCTGTTGAAATCAGAGCACTACATTTTGGCCACCGTGCTCGATCCTAGATTTAAAACCTACGTTGTATCTCTCTTTCCGGCAGACACAAGTCTGCAGAGGTTCAAAGACCTGCTGGTGAGAAAATTGTCAAGTCAAGCGGAACGTGACCCGTCAACAGCTCCTCCTTCACATTCTCCTGCAACTGGGGGTGCGAGGAAAAGGCTAAGAATTCCAAGCCCACCCGCTGGCGGTGATGCAGGGCAGTCTGGAGCGAGTGCTGACATCTGGTCCGGACTGAAGGACCTGCCAACGATTAGTGACATGTCGTCTACTGTCACTGCATATGATTCTCTCACCATTGAAAGAATGGTGGAGGATTATATGAGTGACCGCATCCAAGTAGGCACGTCAGACAGTCCGTACGTATACTGGCAGGAAAAAGAGGCAATTTGGAGGCCCTTGCAGAAACTGGCTTTATTCTACCTAAGTTGCCCTCCCTCCAGTGTGTACTCCGAAAGAGTGTTTAGTGCAGCCGCTCACCTTGTCAGCAATCGGCGTATGAGGTTACTTCCAGAAAATGTGGAGAAGATGATGTTCATCAAAATGAATTATAATCAATTCCTCCGTGGAGACATTCACCAGCAATTGCCTCCAGAAAGTACACAGGGACATGAGATGGTGGCTTCCAATGGGGACGAATTAATAATCTGTGAGGAGGGGGATGTACACAGTGAAAGGGGTGAGGAATCGGAGGATGATGATGAGGTGGACATCTTGCCTCTGTAGAGCCAGTTTGTGCAAGGAGAGATTGATTGCTTCTTTTTTGGTGGGGGCCCAAACCAACCAGTCATTTCAGTCACAGTCATGTGGCAGACCCTGTCGCTGAAATTATGGGTACGTTAAAATGTCCTGTTTATACAACATAAGGGTGGGTGGGAGGGCCCAAGGACAATTCCATCTTGCACCTCTTTTTTCTTTAATTTTTCTTTGCATCATGTGCTGTTTGGGGACAATTTTTTTGAAGTGCCATCCTGCCTGACACTGCAGTGCCACTCCTAGATGGGCCAGGTGTTTGTGTCGGCCACTAGGGTCGCTTAGCTTAGTCACACAGCGACCTTGGTGCGCCTCTTTTTTTTCTTTGCATCATGTGCTGTTTGGGGACAATTTTTTTGAAGTGCCATCCTGTCTGACACTGCAGTGCCACTCCTAGATGGGCCAGGTGTTTGTGTCGGCCACTTGGGTCACTTAGCTTACTCACACAGCTACCTCATTGCTCCTCTTTTTTTCTTTGCATCATGTGCTGTTTGGGGACTATTTTTTTGAAGTGCCATCCTGTCTGACACTGCAGTGCCACTCCTAGATGGGCCAGGTGTTTGTGTCGGCCACTTGTGTCGCTTAGCTTAGTCACACAGCGACCTTGGTGCGCCTCTATTTTTCTTTGCATCATGTGCTGTTTGGGGACAATTTTTTTGAAGTGCCATCCTGCCTGACACTGTAGTGCTACTCCTAGATGGGCCAGGTGTTTGTGTCGGCCACTTGTGTCGCTTAGCTTAGCCATCCAGCGACCTCGGTGCAAATTTTAGGACTAAAAATAATATTGTGAGGTGTGAGGTGTTCAGAATAGACTGGAAATGAGTGGAAATTATGGTTATTGAGGTTAATAATACTATGGGATCAAAATGACCCTTAAATTCTATGATTTAAGCTGTTTTTGAGGTTTTTTTGTAAAAAACACCCGAATCCAAAACACACCCGAATCCGACAAAAAATTTTCAGGGAGGTTTTGCCAAAACGCGTCCGAATCCAAAACACGGCCGCGGAACCGAATCCAAAACCAAAACACAAAACCCGAAAAATTCCCGGTGCACATCACATCACATCACAAATCACAAGAATCCATTTAGTTCCATGTTGGTATGCCGCATCTCTAATGATGAAAGGCCGACATATGTAGGAGATGATCATCAATTTATGTCCCGTTTTTATCAGTCTCTCAAAAAGTAATTCTGATATCCATAGAAACTCAATGATTAAAGAAAGAAAATAAAGAAGACAAGAGAAAAAGAACAAAGCAGGCAGTTAGTAGTGCACATCTAGTCAAATATAAGGAGATAAATTAAATAAACCATTTAATGTCAAATTCTAGGTTTAACCCGTTAGGAGACAGGGTTTTAAATTGGTCTATAGTTTTCATTTCCACCTTGGCTCAAGACTTATCAGTATTGTGTGATCCAGGGCCGGTGCAAGGTCTCTCGACACCCTAGGCAAAACTTCTGCCTACTGCCCCTTCCCCCTACCTGCCCTTCAGGAGAAAGGCATACTGCTGCTCTCCCCCACCCCGTCTGTTGTATGGCTGCTCCCTCTCCCCATCTTCCCAGTCTGTGCGGTCTCCTGCTGCCCCCCCCCCCACCAAGTGGCGCACCCAGGGGGGGTTTCCGAGTACCCAGAAACCCCCCTCCACTTTTTTTTTTTGGCTGCATGAGTATTATTAATGACTGTCTAGCGTCCTCTGCAGCCTGCTGTCTTCCTGGTGGCACTTGCAAGTGCAATAAAAGTTTACTTTATTTTAATTATAGTACATATATATCCATGTGCCTACATATATACACATGTATATACATACATACATATAAACACACACACACATATGATATATATATATACATGTGTATATATATGTGTACTGTATGTGTGTGTATATATATATATATATATATATATATGTATGCATGTTTAATATGCTATGTATATGTGTATATGGGTTCACTACGATCTCCCGGCGACCAGCATACCGGCGCCGGGAGGCCGGCTTACCAACAGTGTGGCGAGCGCAAATGAGCCCCTTGCGTGCTCGCTGTGCTCGCCACGCTACGCGCGCCACACTATTCTATTCTCCCTCCAGGGGGGTCGTGGACCCCCACGAGGGAGAATAAGTGACGGTATGCCGGCGGTCAGGCTCCCGGCGCCGGTATGCTGGTCGCCGGGAGCCCGACCGCCGGCATACTGAAGACCACCCGTGTATATGTATGTGTGTATGTATATATATATATATATATATATATATATGTGTGTGTGTGTAGATATATGTATATATATATATATATATATATGTGTAGATATATATATATATATATATATATATATATAAACACACACACAGACACACTAGTTTTACGGACCCAGCATATACTGGGTCACCTCAGTCCCCACCCCCGTGATTGGCTCCGCCCTGTTCTGGAAACCCCCCCATGCAAATCCTGCGTTTGCCACTGCCACCCCACTCTTTTAAATGTCTTCTGTTCTATCCCCTCCACCATCTACGTGCATGCCAGCTGCTCAGCTCCGTTCCCCCCCCCTCCCTTAGACTGCTGCTCTCCCCCTCTTTTCTTATTAAATGCAGAGAGTGCACTGTGCAGCCACCTTACCTGCAGGCTGCGATGCAGAGTTGGGACTGAGTAGTCTGTGAAAGAGCCTGGAATGAAGAGCAGTGCTGCATGTCACCCCCAGCCAGGACTCCAGGAGCTGTCAAAGTTACTGCCTGTGCCGGGTGGAGCTGGATGCTGCAATACAGGAGCTTGGCAGTCACGGCTACTGTAGATACAAGTGCCAGGGGGATTGAGGCGGCTATGAGATGTAGGACCACACTACCTTTTTCATGCATCTATAGCAGACCGCCCCTTCAGGTCCCGGCGCCCCTAGGCAGCTGCCTAAAGCTGCCTAGTGGAAGCTCCGGCCCTGGTGTGATCTCCAATCTCCTTTCACTAATTTAATTCCTATGAAGTTTTTCAAACCCTTCAAACTGCAATCATGTTTCTCCTTAAAATGTGCAGATACACTATGTAAATCATACCCTTTTTTAATGTTCCTGGTATACTCAGACATCCTCTCTTTTAACATTCTGCCTGTTCTCCCAATGTACTGAAATCCACAATAATATTCCAACAGATAAATCATGTTTTTACTAGTGATGTGCACCGGACATTTTTCGGGTTTTGTGTTTTGGTTTTGGATTCTGTTCCGCGGCCGTGTTTTGGATTCGGACGCGTTTTGGCAAAACCTCACCGAAATTTTTTTGTCGGATTCGGGTGTGTTTTGGATTCGGGTGTTTTTTTCAAAAAACCCTAAAAAACAGCTTAAATCATAAAATTTGGGGGTCTTTTTGATCCCATACTATTATTAACCTCAATTACCATAATTTCCACTCATTTCCAGTCTATTCTGAACACCTCACACCTCACAATATTATTTTTAGTCCTACAATTTGCACCGAGGTCGCTGGATGGCTAAGCTAAGCAACACAAGTGGCCGACACAAACACCTGGCCCATCTAGGAGTGGCACTGCAGTGTCAGGCAGGATGGCACTTCAAAAAAATTGTCCCCAAACAGCACATGATGCAAAGAAAAAAAGAGGCGCACCAAGGTCGCTGTGTGACTAAGCTAAGCGACACAAGTGACCGACACAAACACCTGGCCCATCTAGGAGTGGCACTGCAGTGTCAGGCAGGATGGCACTTCAAAAAAATTGTCCCCAAACAGCACATGATGCAAAGAAAAAAAGAGGCACACCAAGGTCGCCGTGTGACTAAGCTAAGCGACACAAGTGGCCGACACAAACACCTGGCCCATCTAGGAGTGGCACTGCAGTGTCAGGCAGGATGGCACTTCAAAAAAATTGTCCCCAAACAGCACATGATGCAAAGAAAAAAAAGAGGCGCACCAAGGTCGCTGTGTGACTAAGCTAAGCGACACAAGTGGCCGACACAAACACCTGGCCCATCTAGGAGTGGCACTGCAGTGTCAAGACAGGATGGCACTTCAAAAAAATTGTCCCCAAACAGCACATGATGCAAAGAAAAAAAGATGCGCACCAAGGTCGCTGTGTGACTAAGCTAAGCGACACAAGTGGCCGACACAAACACCTGACCCATCTAGGAGTGGCACTGCAGTGTCAGGCAGGATGGCACTTCAAAAAAATTGTCCCCAAACAGCACATGATGCAAAGAAAAAAAGAGGCGCACCAAGGTCGCTGTGTGACTAAGCTAAGCGACACAAGTGGCCGACACAAACACCTGGCCCATCTAGGAGTGGCACTGCAGTGTCAGGCAGGATGGCACTTCAAAAAAATTGTCCCCAAACAGCACATGATGCAAAGAAAAAAAGAGGCGCACCAAGGTTGCTGTGTGACTAAGCTAAGCGACACAAGTGGCCGACACAAACACCTGGCTCATCTAGGAGTGGCACTGCAGTGTCAGGAAGGATGGCACTTCAAAAAAATTGTCCCCAAACAGCACATGATGCAAAGAAAAAAAGAGGCGCACCAAGGTCGCTGTGTGACTAAGCTAAGCGACACAAGTGGCCGACACAAACACCTGGCCCATCTAGGAGTGGCACTGCAGTGTCAAGACAGGATGGCACTTCAAAAAAATTGTCCCCAAACAGCACATGATGCAAAGAAAAAAAGATGCGCACCAAGGTCGCTGTGTGACTAAGCTAAGCGACACAAGTGGCCGACACAAACACCTGGCCCATCTAGGAGTGGCACTGCAGTGTCAGGCAGGATGGCACTTCAAAAAAATTGTCCCCAAACAGCACATGATGCAAAGAAAAAAAGAGGCGCACCAAGGTCGCTGTGTGACTAAGCTAAGCGACACAAGTGGCCGACACAAACACCTGGCCCATCTAGGAGTGGCACTGCAGTGTCAGGCAGGATGGCACTTCAAAAAAATAGTCCCCAAACAGCACATGATGCAAAGTAAAAAAGAGGAGCACCAAGGTCGCTGGATGGCTAAGCTAAGCGACACAAGTGGCCGACACAAACACCTGGCCCATCTAGGAGTGGCACTGCAGTGTCAAGACAGGATGGCACTTAAAAAAAATTGTCCACCAAACAGCAAATGATGCAAAGAAAAAAAGAGGCGCACCAAGGTCGCTGTGTGACTAAGCTAAGCGACACAAGTGGCCGACACAAACACCTAGCCCATCTAGGAGTGGCACTGCAGTGTCAGGCAGGATGGCACTTCAAAAAAATTGTCCCCAAACAGCACATGATGCAAAGAAAAAAAGAGGCGCACCAAGGTCGCTGTGTGACTAAGCTAAGCGACACAAGTGGCCGACACAAACACCTGGCCCATCTAGGAGTGGCACTGCAGTGTCAGGCAGGATGGCACTTCAAAAAAATTGTCCCCAAACAGCACATGATGCAAAGAAAAAAAGAGGCGCACCAAGGTCGCTGTGTGACTAAGCTAAGCGACACAAGTGGCCGACACAAACACCTGGCCCATCTAGGAGTGGCACTGCAGTGTCAAGACAGGATGGCACTTCAAAAAAATTGTCCCCAAACAGCACATGATGCAAAGAAAAATAGAGGCGCACCAAGGTCGCTGTGTGACTAAGCTAAGCGACACAAGTGGCCGACAGAAACACCTGGCCCATCTAGGAGTGGCACTGCAATGTCAGGCAGGATGGCACTTCAAAAAAATAGTCCCCAAACAGCACATGATGCAAAGAAAAAAAGAGGCGCACCAAGGTCGCTGGATGGCTAAGTTAAGCGACACAAGTGGCCGACACAAACACCTGGCCCATCTAGGAGTGGCACTGCAGTGTCAGGCAGGATGGCACTTCAAAAAAATTGTCCCCAAACAGCACATGATGCAAAGAAAAAAAGAGGCGCGCCACAGGTATAGAATGTAGATGGATAGTATACTTAATGACGACACAGAGGTAGGCACAGCAGTGACCTTCCGTATCGTACTGCTATATATAGTATACTGGTGGTCACTGTGTCAGCAAACTGCAAAACTTAAATGCACCACAGGTATAGAATGTAGATGGATAGTATACTTAATGACGACACAGAGGTAGGCACAGCAGTGGCCTTCCTTATCGTACTGCTATATATAGTATACTGGTGGTCACTGTGTCAGCAAACTGCAAAACTAAAATGCACCACAGGTATAGAATGTAGATGGATAGTATACTTAATGATGACACAGTGGTAGGCACAGCAGTGGCCTTCCGTATCGTACTGCTATATATAGTATACTGGTGGTCACTGTGTCAGCAAACTGCAAAACTAAAATGCACCACAGGTATAGAATGTAGATGGATAGTATACTTAATGATGACACAGAGGTAGGCACAGCAGTGGCCTTCCGTATCGTACTGCTATATATAGTATACTGGTGGTCACTGTGTCAGCAAAACTCTGCACTGTACTCCTCCTATATAATATTAATTATACTGGTGGTCCCCAGTCCCCACAATAAAGCAGCACACTGAGCACAGATATGGAGTGTTTTTCAGGCAGACAACGTATACTGGTGGTCACTGTCAGCAAAACTCTGCACTGTACTCCTGCTATATAATACAGCTGCTCCCCAGTCCCCACAATTAAGCAGTGTGAGCACAGATATATTATGCAGCACACAGAGCACAGATATGGAGCGTTTTTTTCAGGCAGAGAACGGATAAAACTGGTGGTCACTGATCAGCAAAACTCTGCACTGTACTCCTCCTAACAGCTGCTACCCAGTCCTCACCACAATTAAGCAATAAAGCAATCAAGTTCAACAATAAAAGGAGAGGACGCCAGCCACGTCCTCTCCCTATCATCTTCAACGCACGAGTGAAAATGGCGGCGACGCGCGGCTGCTTTTATAGAATACGAATCTCGCGAGAATCCGACAGCGGGATGATGACGTTCGGGCGCGCTCGGGTTAGCCGAGCAAGGCGGGAAGGTTCGAACCTGCCTCGGACCCGTGTAAAATGGGTGAAGTTCGGGGGGGTTCGGTTTCCGAGAAACCGAACCCGCTCATCACTAGTTTTTACTACAGCACGTGATAAAATCTTTTATGGGGTATATACAGTATTTTGTGTTTGATTAGATTTGTACTCTGTAATCTTTCTATCAATGTTGCAGCCCTTACACATAAGGCTGAAACCACAACGGTAGAACCCTTTTGATATTATTCTGGTTTGCATTCTCTCTACAGGCAGTTTGCTTTTCACAAGCATATCTTTTAAGTTATTTGCCTTACGATAGATGAACTTAGGTTTATCCATGAGGGTTCCAGATAGTAATGGGTCCTTTATTAAAATATGCCAATACTTCTTCATTATATTCTCCAACTGTTTATGCTGGGAGTTATACTGAGTTATAAAAGCAATACTTTGGCTAGCAAAGGATGAAGCACTTCTACTATTATTTTCCAATGTTAAGGAACATTCTAAATCACGGATTTCGGAGCGTGCTCCAATAATTAGGGAAGAATCATACCCTTTTCTCTAACGTCCTAAGTGGATGCTGGGGACTCCGTAAGGACCATGGGGAATAGACGGGCTCCGCAGGAGACTGGGCACTTTAAGAAATATTTAGTGCTACATCTGTTAGAATCTGTGCCCGGCCAGAGCTGGTTGCACACTAGGGGCTCTCCTGAGCCTCCTAGATAAAGAAAGTATTTGTAAGGTTTTTTATTTTCAGTGAGCTCTGCTGGCAACAGACTCACTGCTACGAGGGACTGAGGGGAGAGAAGCAAACCTGCCTGCTTGCAGCCCTGGGCAGCAATAATGTACCTTTTGGCAAAAAGACCCATATATACAGTCCTAGACTGTATATAGGGATACCCCCGCCATTTTTTACACAGATCTAAGCGGGACAGAAGCCCGCCGCTGAGGGGGCGGGGCCTTCTTCCTCAGCACACCAGCGCCATTTTTACTTCACAGTTCCGCTGGAAGCAAGCTCCCTGGGCTCTCCCCTGCAGTATCCAGGTACTCCAAGGGCAAAAAGAGAGGGGGGGCCACATAAATTTAGGCGCAAAACGATATATTCAGCAGCTACAGGGTAAACACATATTGTAGTGTAAATCCCTGGGTTATATAGCGCTGTGGTGTGTGCTGGCATACTCCTTCTCTGTCTCCCCAAAAGCCTTAGTGTGGTCCTGTCCTCAGTCAGAGTATTCCCAGTGTGTGTGCGGTGTGTCGGTACGTCAGTGTCGACATGTTTGATGAGGAAGGGTATGTGGAGACGGAGCAGGTGCAAATGGATGTGGTGTCGACACAGCAGGTGTCGACACAGAGTTGGATGGATATGTGGAAGGTGGTAAATGATAATGTAAACTCCTTACACAAGAGGTTGGACAAAGCTGAAGCCTTGGGACAGTCAGGGTCTAACCCAGTGCCTGATCCCACAGGGCAGGGGCCGTCAGGGTCTCACAAGCGTCCACTGTCTCAGTTAGTTGACACGGATGTCAACACGGAGTCTGACTCCAGTGTCGACGACGATGAGGCTAAATTGCAGCCTAAAATGACTAAAGCCTTCCGATACAT
Source organism: Pseudophryne corroboree (assembly GCF_028390025.1). NCBI lineage: Eukaryota > Metazoa > Chordata > Amphibia > Anura > Myobatrachidae > Pseudophryne > Pseudophryne corroboree. The sequence goes on from NC_086454.1 coordinate 142,115,754, forward strand.
GATTATAGCAATGAAAGATGTGTTTCACATTGCTGAAGAAATCCCTGTCCCTGACAAGAGGATTCATATGTTTGGGGAGAAAAAACAAGAGGTTACTTTCCCCCCTTCACATGAGTTAAACGAATTATGTGAAAAAGCCTGGGAATCCCCTGAAAAGAAGGTCATAATTCCCAGGAGGCTACTTATGGCGTATCCTTTCCCGCCAACGGTCAGGTTACGCTGGGAAGCCCCTCCCAGGGTAGACAAGGCGTTGACACGCTTATCCAAGAAGGTGGCCCTACCGTCTCCGGATACGGCCGCCCTCAAGGATCCTGCAGATAGAAAGCAGGAATCAATCCTGAAAGCTGTGTATACACATTCAGGTACTATCCTGAGGCCTGCCATTGCGTCTGCATGGATGTGCAGCGCAGTGGCAGCCTGGACAGATTCTCTGTCTGAGGAGTTAAACACCATGGACAGAGATAATATCTTACTGACCCTGGGGCATATCAAAGACGCGGTCCTGTATATGCGGGATGCTCAGAGGGACATTTGTTCTCTCAGCTCTAAATGCAATGCAATGTCCATCTCTGCCAGAAGGGTCCTATGGACTAGGCAGTGGACAGGGGATGCTGATTCGAAAAGACATATGGAAGTTTTACCATATAAGGGTGAGGAATTATTTGGGGACGGTCTTTCAGACCTGATTGCCACGGCAACCGATGGGAAGTCAAAATTCTTGCCGTATGTTTCCTCACAGCCTAAGAAAGCACCGTATTATCAAATACAGTCCTTTTGTCCCCCAAAGACCAAAAAAGTCAGAGGTGCATCTTTCCTTGCCAGAGGTAAGGGAAAAGGAAAAAAGCTGCATCAAGCAGCCAGTTCCCAGGAGCAGAAGTCCTCTCCGGCATCCTCTAAATCTGCCGCATGACGCTGGGGCTCCACAGGCGGAGCCAGGAGCGGTGGGGGCGCGTCTCAAGAATTTCAGCCACCAGTGGGTGTGTTCATGGGTGGATCCTTGGGCGATACAAATTGTGTCTCAGGGATACAAACTGGAATTCGAAGAGACGCCCCCTCAACGTTTCCTAAAATCTGCCTTGCCGGCTTCCCCCATGGAGAGGAAAGTAGTGCTGGCGGCAATTCACAAACTATATCTCCAGCAGGTGGTGGTGAAGGTTCCCCTCCTTCAACAGGGAAGGGGTTACTACTCCACCATGTTTGTGGTACCGAAACCAGACGGTTCGGTCAGGCCAATTTTGAATTTAAAGTCCCTGAACATTTATCTAAAGAAATTCAAATTCAAAATGGAATCGCTCAGAGCGGTCATTGCGAGCCTGGAGGAGGGGGATTTCATGGTGTCCCTGGACATCAAGGATGCTTACTTGCATATCCCCATTTTTCCTCCTCATCAGGAGTACCTCAGGTTTGTGGTACAGGATTGTCATTACCAATTCCAGACGTTGCCGTTTGGCCTGTCCACGGCACCGAGAATATTTACCAAGGTGATGGCGGAGATGACGATACTCCTTCGGAAGCAAGGAGTTACAATTATCCCATACTTGGACGATCTCCTCATAAAGGCGAGGTCCAGAGAGCAGTTGCTGATCAACGTGGCACACTCTCAGGAAGTGTTGAGACAGCACGGCCGGATCCTGAATATTCCAAAGTCACAGCTGATTCCTACGACACGTTTGCCCTTCCTGGGCATGATTCTGGATCAGTGGGACCTGTTAGACAAGTGGTCCGGATCGCATCTTCAGATGCACCGGCTAATCTCCCTGTCCTCCAGGACCAGGGTGTCTCTTCTGTGGTGGCTGCAGAGTGCTCACCTACTAGAGGGTCGCAGTCTCGGCATACAGGACTGGGTCCTGGTGACCACGGATGCAAGCCTCCGAGGGTGGGGGGCAGTCACTCTGGGAAAAAACTTCCAAGGACTGTGGTCAAGTCAAGAGACTTGTCTGCACATCAATATCCTGGAACTAAGGGCAATATAGAATGCCCTGACTCAAGCGGAGCCGCTGCTCCGAGGAAAACCAGTGCTGATCCAGTCAGACAACATCACTGCGGTCGCTCATGTAAACCGCCAGGGCGGCACAAGAAGCAGGGTGGCAATGGCGGAAGCCACCAGGATTCTTCGTTGGGCGGAGAATCACGTGCAAGCACTGTCAGCAGTGTTCATTCCAGGAGTGGACAACTGGGAAGCAGATTTCCTCAGCAGACACGACCTACACCCGGGAGAGTGGGGACTTTATCCAGAAGTCTTCTCGCAGATTGTAAATCGATGGGAACTGCCACAGGTGGACATGATGGCGTCCCGTCTCAACAAAAAGCTAAAAAGATATTGCGCCAGGTCAAGGGACCCTCAGGCAATAGCTGTGGACGCTCTGGTAACACCGTGGGTGTTCCAGTCAGTCTACGTATTTCCTCCTCTACCTCTCATACCCAAGGTGTTGAGGATCATACGGAAAAGAGGAGTAAGAACAATACTCATTGTTCCGGATTGGCCAAGAAGAACTTGGTATCCATAACTGCAAGAGTTGCTCTCAGAGGACCCGTGGCCTCTGCCTCTCAGACAGGACCTATTGCAGCAGGGGCCCTGTCTGTTCCAAGACTTACCGCGGCTGCGTTTGACGGCATGGCGGTTGAACGCCGGATCCTAGCAGAAAAGGGCATTCCGGAGGAAGTTATTCCTACGCTAATAAAGGCTAGGAAGGACGTGACAGCAAAACATTATCACCGAATATGGCGAAAATATGTTGCTTGGTGTGAGGCCAGGAAGGCCCCTACAGAGGAATTCCAGCTTGGGCGATTCCTACACTTCCTGCAGGCAGGTGTGACTATGGGCCTTAAACTGGGATCCATAAAGGTCCAGATTTCGGCACTATCCATTTTCTTTCAAAAAGAACTGGCTTCACTGCCTGAGGTTCAGACATTTGTTAAAGGAGTGCTGCATATTCAGCCCCCTTTTGTGCCACCAGTGGCACCGTGGGATCTCAATGTAGTTTTGGATTTCCTGAAATCCCACTGGTTTGAGCCACTTAGGACAGTGGAGCTCAAGTATCTCACTTGGAAAGTGGTCATGCTGTTGGCCTTGGCTTCGGCTAGGCGTGTGTCAGAATTGGCGGCTTTGTTTTTTAAAAGCCCCTACCTGATTTTCCTTGTAGATAGAGCAGAATTGCGGACCCGTCCGCAGTTTCTGCCGAAGGTAGTGTCATCTTTTCACCTGAACCAACCTATTGTGGTACCTGCGGCTACTCGTGACCTGGAGGACTCCAAGTTACTCGATGTAGTCCGGGCTTTGAAGATTTATGTTTCTAGAACGGCTGGAGTCAGAAAGACTGATTCGCTGTTCCTACTGTATGCACCCAACAAGCTGGGTGCTCCTGCTTCAAAGCAAACTATTGCTCGCTGGATCTGTAACATGATTCAGCAAGCTCATTCTGCGGCAGGATTGCCGCATCCAAGATCAGTAAAGGCCCATTCCACAAGGAAGGTGGGCTCTTCTTGGGCGGCTGCCCGAGGGGTCTCGGCATTACAACTTTGCCGAGCAGCTACTTGGTCGGGTTCAAACACTTTTGCTAAGTTCTACAAGTTTGATACCCTGGCTAAGGAGGACCTTGAGTTTGCTCATTCGGTGCTGCAGAGTCATCCGCACTCTCCCGCCCGTTTGGGAGCTTTGGTATAATCCCCATGGTCCTTACGGAGTCCCCAGCATCCACTTAGGACGTTAGAGAAAATAAGATTTTACTCACCGGTAAATCTATTTCTCGTAGTCCGTAGTAGATGCTGGGCGCCCGTCCCAAGTGCGGACTTTCTGCAATACGTGTATATAGTTATTGCGTAATACAGGGTTTTGGTTATGAGCCATCTGTTCAGTTAGGCTCAGTTATGTTCATACTGTTAACTGGGTAAGTTTATCACAAGTTGTATGGTGTGATTGGTGTGGCTGGAATGAATCTTACCCTGGGTTCCAAATCCTTTCCTTATTATGTCAGCTCTTCCGGGCACAGTTTCCTTAACTGAGGTCTGGAGGAGGGGCATAGAGGGAGGAGCCAGTGCACACCAGATGTAGTACTAAATCTTTCTTAAAGTGCCCAGTCTCCTGCGGAGCCCATCTATTCCCCATGGTCCTTACGGAGTCCCCAGCATCCACTACGGACTACGAGAAATAGATTTACCGGTGAGTAAAATCTTATTTTTTTCAAAAAATGCTCTTCCATAACCTTTGCATGAGTGTCATATGAGTTTATATTGGTACAGTTTCTCCTGAGGCGTCTAAACTGGCTTTTAGGAATACTCTTAATCCAGTTTAGATGGTGATTACTATCAAAGCTGATAAGCGAATTACAGTCTGTGGGTTTTGAATAATTTCTAGTGACCAGTTTACCCTCGTCAACATAAATACACAGATCCAAAAAATTAATTTCGGCGTGACTTATGATATAGGACAATTCAATATTCTGATTATTGAAGTTTAGATATTTACAAAAAGAATCTAAAGATGAACGATCATCTATGTATCTGGTCCAGAGCACTAGGCTGGCAGTCCACTGATGGTCAGACCAAATCGCCTGTTCTTCCCAATGGGCCATAAACAGGTTGGCATAACTGGGTGCCAGCCTAGTGCCCATCGCTGCCCCAAGATGTTGCAAGTAAAAACTCCCTTCATACCAAAAAAAATTATTACAGAGTATAAGTGATAAACCTTCCATAATAAATTGGATATCTAGCGCTTGCATCTCTGTTTGTAATAAATGAGGTTGTAAAGCTTCCGCACCTTGATCATGAGAAATGATCGTATATAATGATTTTACATCTGCAGTAACTAAAAGATAGTTAGGTTTCCACTCAATAGTATTCAACTTTTTGATAACAGATATAGTATCTTTTAAGTATGATTTGGTACCGTTGACTAATGGTTGAATTTTATTATCTAAATATTCTGACAAATTAGACAAGATTGAGTCTGTGCCAGCAACAATTGGGCGGCCTGGTGGTTGGTCCATACTTTTATGGACCTTCGGTAAAATGTATATTACCGCAATTGCTGGATTTTCTACATTTAAATAATTATGTACCTCCATATTGATAATACCTAGAGTGGTGTATAATTCTAAGAATACATTAAATTTGTTTTGGATGGCAGTATATGGATCTCCCTTCAATTAGTTATAAATCTTACTATCTGATAGTTGGCGCACTATTTCCGTATGGTAGTTATCCCTATTCAGGATGACCACCGCCCCGCCTTTATCGGTGGGTTTAATAATAATTTGATTGTTATTTTTGAGTGTGCCTACAGCTTTTCTTTGGTTTTTAGTTAAATTATATTTTCTCAGGGGCTTAAATTCGGTTTTGTCCAGGTCTTCCTTAACAAGACGCTCGAACGTTTCAACAAAGCATCCCCTCTTATGCCTCGGAAAAAAGGTAGATTTTTTTCTTAAAAACCTTTAAATTATCATTGGGTATTTCCTGGGGATTATCTATATTTTTATTTTCTGCAAAAAACCTTTTCAAAGACAATTTGCGGATAAATCGTTGTAAGTCCACATAAGTTTCAAAATTATCAAGTTTACTCAACAGAACAAACTTGAGGCCCTTCTCCAAGAGCTCCTGTTCATCTTTAGATAAGGTGTAATTACTTGAATTGTAAATTTTAGTTTTACTACACTCATTATCTACAGGTATTTCTGGTGGTGCAGTATCCCTGCTATCCCTCTTCCTTAGGCATAGCCTTCTCTTTTTAGATAATCCACAAAATCTACCCGCTGTACAACCCCTTTTTTCTTATTCCTACATATAGTTATCTGTGTCTGGTTCGTACTGGGCGTTTCTCAAAAAAAAGGGCGGGGGGCATCCTGATTTCCCCTACTGACACTTTCACAGGGGTTTTGTGGATGAGAGTGATTGTCAGTAGGGATGTGCACTTGAAATTTTTTCGGGTTTTGTGTTTTGGTTTTGGGTTCGGTTCCGCGGCCGTGTTTTGGGTTCGACCGCGTTTTGGCAAAACCTCACCGAATTTTTTTTGTCGGATTCGGGTGTGTTTTGGATTTGGGTGTTTTTTTCGAAAAACCCTAAAAAACAACTTAAATCATAGAATTTGGGGGTCATTTCGATCCCAAAGTATTATTAACCTCAAAAACCATAATTTCCACTCATTTTCAGTCTATTCTGAATACCTCACACCTCACAATATTATTTTTAGTCCTAAAATTTGCACCGAGGTCGCTGGATGACTAAGCTAAGCGACCCTAGTGGCCGACACAAACACCTGGCCCATCTAGGAGTGGCACTGCAGTGTCACGCAGGATGGCCCTTCCAAAAAACACTCCCCAAACAGCACATGACGCAAAGAAGAAAAAAAGAGGCGCAATGAGGTAGCTGTGTGAGTAAGCTAAGCGACCCTAGTGGCCGACACAAACACCTGGCCCATCTAGGAGTGGCACTGCAGTGTCACGCAGGATGGCCCTTCCAAAAAACACTCCCCAAACAGCACATGACGCAAAGAAGAAAAAAAGAGGCGCAATGAGGTAGCTGTGTGAGTAAGCTAAGCGACCCTAGTGGCCGACACAAACACCTTGCCCATCTAGGAGTGGCACTGCAGTGTCACGCAGGATGGCCCTTCCAAAAAACACTCCCCAAACAGCACATGACGCAAAGAAGAAAAAAAGAGGCGCAATGAGGTAGCTGCGTGAGTAAGCAACGCGACCCTAGTGGCCAACACAAACACCTGGCCCATCTAGGAGTGGCACTGCAGTGTCACGCAGGATGGCCCTTCCAAAAAACACTCCCCAAACAGCACATGACGCAAAGAAGAAAAAAGAGGCGCAATGAGGTAGCTGTGTGAGTAAGCTAAGCGACCCTAGTGGCCGACACAAACACCTGGCCCATCTAGGAGTGGCACTGCAGTGTCACGCAGGATGGCCCTTCCAAAAAACACTCCCCAAACAGCACATGACGCAAATAAAAATGAAAGAAAAAAGAGGTGCAAGATGGAATTGTCCTTGGGCCCTCCCACCCACCCTTATGTTGTATAAACAGGACATGCACACTTTAACCAACCCATCATTTCAGTGACAGGGTCTGCCAAACGACTGTGACTGAAATGACGGGTTGGTTTGGACCCCCACCGAAAAAGAAGCAATTAATCTCTCCTTGCACAAACTGGCTCTACAGAGGCAAGATGTCCACCTCATCATCATCCTCCGATATATCACCGTGTACATCCCGCTCCTCACAGATTATCAATTCGTCCCCACTGGAATCCACCATCTCAGCTCCCTGTGTACTTTGTGGAGGCAATTGCTGCTGGTCAATGTCTCCACGGAGGAATTGATTATAATTCATTTTAATGAACATCATCTTCTCCACATTTTCTGGAAGTAACCTCGTACGCAGATTGCTGACAAGGTGAGCGGCGGCACTAAACACTCTTTCGGAGTACACACTTGTGGGAGGGCAACTTAGGTAGAATAAAGCCAGTTTGTGCAAGGGCCTCCAAATTGCCTCTTTTTCCTGCCAGTATAAGTACGGACTGTCTGACGTGCCTACTTGGATGCGGTCACTCATATAATCCTCCACCATTCTTTCAATGGTGAGAGAATCATATGCAGTGACAGTAGACGACATGTCCGTAATCGTTGTCAGGTCCTTCAGTCCGGACCAGATGTCAGCATCAGCAGTCGCTCCAGACTGCCCTGCATCACCGCCAGCGGGTGGGCTCGGAATTCTGAGCCTTTTCCTCGATCCCCCAGTTGCGGGAGAATGTGAAGGAGGAGATGTTGACAGGTCGCGTTCCGCTTGACTTGACAATTTTGTCACCAGCAGGTCTTTGAACCCCAGCAGACTTGTGTCTGCCGGAAAGAGAGATCCAAGGTAGGTTTTAAATCTAGGATCGAGCACGGTGGCCAAAATGTAGTGCTCTGATTTCAACAGATTGACCACCCGTGAATCCTTGTTAAGCGAATTAAGGGCTCCATCCACAAGTCCCACATGCCTAGCGGAATCGCTCCCTTTTAGCTCCTCCTTCAATGCCTCCAGCTTCTTCTGCAAAAGCCTGATGAGGGGAATGACCTGACTCAGGCTGGCAGTGTCTGAACTGACTTCACGTGTGGCAAGTTCAAAAGGTTGCAGAACCTTGCACAACGTTGAAACCATTCTCCACTGCGCTTGAGACAGGTACATTCCACCTCCTATATCGTGCTCAATTGTATAGGCTTGAATGGCCTTTTGCTGCTCCTCCAACCTCTGAAGCATATAGAGGGTTGAATTCCACCTCGTTACCACTTCTTGCTTCAGATGATGGCAGGGCAGGTTCAGGCGTTTTTGGTGGTGCTCCAGTCTTCTGTACGTGGTGCCTGTACGCCGAAAGTGTCCCGCAATTCTTCTGGCCACCGACAGCATCTCTTGCACGCCACTGTCGTTTTTTAAAAAATTCTGCACCACCAAATTCAAGGTATGTGCAAAACATGGGACGTGCTGGAATTTGCCCATATTTAATGCACACACAATATTGCTGGCGTTGTCCGATGCCACAAATCCACAGGAGAGTCCAATTGGGGTAAGCCATTCCGCGATGATCTTCCTCAGTTGCCGTAAGAGGTTTTCAGCTGTGTGCGTATTCTGGAAACCGGTGATACAAAGCGTAGCCTGCCTAGGAAAGAGTTGGCGTTTGCGAGATGCTGCTACTGGTGCCGCCGCTGCTGTTCTTGCGGCGGGAGTCCATACATCTACCCAGTGGGCTGTCACAGTCATATAGTCCTGACCCTGCCCTGCTCCACTTGTCCACATGTCCGTGGTTAAGTGGACATTGGGTACAACTGCATTTTTTAGGACACTGGTGAGTCTTTTTCTGACGTCCGTGTACATTCTCGGTATCGCCTGCCTAGAGAAGTGGAACCTAGATGGTATTTGGTAACGGGGGCACACTGCCTCAAGAAATTGTCTAGTTCCCTGTGAACTAACGGCGGATACCGGACGCACGTCTAACACCAACATAGTTGTCAAGGCCTCAGTTATCCGCTTTGCAACAGGATGACTGCTGTGATATTTCATCTTCCTCGCAAAGGACTGTTGGACAGTCAATTGCTTGGTGGAAGTAGTAAAAGTGGGCTTACGACTTCCCCTCTGGGATGACCATCGACTCCCAGCAGCAACAACAGCAGCGCCAGCAGCAGTAGGCGTTACACGCAAGGATGCATCGGAGGAATCCCAGGCAGGAGAGGACTCGTCAGAATTGCCAGTGACATGGCATGCAGGACTATTGGCATTCCTGGGGAAGGAGGAAATTGACACTGAGGGAGTTGGTGGGGTGGTTTGCGTGAGCTTGGTTACAAGAGGAAGGGATTTACTGGTCAGTGGACTGCTTCCGCTGTCGCCCAAAGTTTTTGAACTTGTCACTGACTTATTATGAATGCGCTGCAGGTGACGTATAAGGGAGGATGTTCCGAGGTGGTTAACGTCCTTACCCCTACTTATTACAGCTTGACAAAGGCAACACACGGCTTGACAAATGTTGTCCGCATTTCTGTTGAAATACTTCCACACCGAAGAGCTGATTTTTTTGGTATTTTCACCAGGCATGTCAACGGCCCTATTCCTCCCACGGACAACAGGTGTCTCCCCGGGTGCCTGACTTAAACAAACCACCTCACCATCAGAATCCTCCTTGTCAATTTCCTCCCCAGCGCCAGCAACACCCATATCCTCCTCATCCTGGTGTACTTCAACACTGACATCTTCAATCTGACTATCAGGAACTGGACTGCGGGTGCTCCTTCCAGCACTTGCAGGGGGCGTGCAAATGGTGGAAGGCGCATGCTCTTCACGTCCAGTGTTGGGAAGGTCAGGCATCGCAACCGACACAATTGGACTCTCCTTGTGGATTTGGGATTTCGAAGAACGCACAGTTCTTTGCGGTGCTTTTGCCAGCTTGAGTCTTTTCAGTTTTCTAGCGAGAGGCTGAGTGCTTCCATCCTCATGTGAAGCTGAACCACTAGCCATGAACATAGGCCAGGGCCTCAGCCGTTCCTTGCCACTCCGTGTGGTAAATGGCATATTGGCAAGTTTACGCTTCTCCTCCGACAATTTTATTTTAGATTTTGGAGTCCTTTTTTTACTGATATTTGGTGTTTTGGATTTTACATGCTCTGTACTATGACATTGGGCATCGGCCTTGGCAGACGACGTTGCTGGCATTTCATCGTCTCGGCCATGACTAGTGGCAGCAGCTTCAGCACGAGGTGGAAGTGGATCTTGATCTTTCCCTAATTTTGGAACCTCAACATTTTTGTTCTCCATATTTTAATAGGCACAACTAAAAGGCACCTCAGGTAAACAATGGAGATGGATGGATACTAGTATACTTATGGATGGACGAGCGACTGCCGACACAGAGGTAGCTACAGCCGTGGACTACCGTACTGTGTCTGCTGCTAATATAGACTGGATGATAAGGAGATGAAATTAATATATATATATATATATATATATAATATCACTAGTACTGAAGCCGGACAGGTATATATATTTATTATGTAATGACTGATGACGGACCTGCTGGACACTGTCAGCTCAGCAGCACCGCAGACTGCTACAGTAAGCTACTATAGTAGTATGTATAAAGAAGAAAGAAAAAAGAAAAAAACACGGGTAGGTGGTATACAATTATGGATGGACGAGCGACTGCCGACACAGAGGTAGCTACAGCCGTGGACTACCGTACTGTGTCTGCTGCTATATAGACTGGATGATAATGAGATGAAATCAATATATATATATATAATATCACTAGTACTGCAGCCGGACAGGTATATATATTTATTATGTAATGACTGATGACGGACCTGCTGGACACAGTCAGCTCAGCAGCACCGCAGACTGCTACAGTAAGCTACTATAGTAGTATGTATAAAGAAGAAAGAAAAAAAAACCACGGGTAGGTGGTATACAATTATGGATGGACGAGCGACTGCCGACACAGAGGTAGCTACAGCCGTGGACTACCGTACTGTGTCTGCTGCTAATATAGACTGGATGATAATGAGATGAAATCAATATATATATATATAATATCACTAGTACTGCAGCCGGACAGGTATATATATTTATTATGTAATGACTGATGACGGACCTGCTGGACACAGTCAGCTCAGCAGCACCGCAGACTGCTACAGTAAGCTACTATAGTAGTATGTATAAAGAAGAAAGAAAAAAAAAACCACGGGTAGGTGGTATACAATTATGGATGGACGAGCGACTGCCGACACAGAGGTAGCTACAGCCGTGGACTACCATACTGTGTCTGCTGCTAATATAGACTGGATGATAATGAGATGAAATCAATATATATATATATATATATATAATATCACTAGTACTGCAGCCGGACAGGTATATATATTTATTATGTAATGACTGATGACGGACCTGCTGGACACAGTCAGCTCAGCAGCACCGCAGACTGCTACAGTAAGCTACTATAGTAGTATGTATAAAGAAGAAAGAAAAAAAAAAAAACCACGGGTAGGTGGTATACAATTATGGATGGACGAGCGACTGCCGACACAGAGGTAGCTACAGCCGTGGACTACCGTACTGTGTCTGCTGCTAATATAGACTGGATGATAATGAGATTAAATCAATATATATATATATAATATCACTAGTACTGCAGCCGGACAGGTATATATATTTATTATGTAATGACTGATGACGGACCTGCTGGACACTGTCAGCTCAGCAGCACCGCAGACTGCTACAGTAAGCTACTATAGTAGTATGTATAAAGAAGAAAGAAAAAGAAAAAACCACGGGTAGGTGGTATACAATTATGGATGGACGAGCGACTGCCGACACAGAGGTAGCTACAGCCGTGGACTACCGTACTGTGTCTGCTGCTAATATAGACTGGATGATAATGAGATGAAATCAATATATATATATATAATATCACTAGTACTGCAGCCGGACAGGTATATATATTTATTATGTAATGACTGATGACGGACCTGCTGGACACAGTCAGCTCAGCAGCACCGCAGACTGCTACAGTAAGCTACTATAGTAGTATGTATAAAGAAGAAAGAAAAAAAAAAACACCGGTAGGTGGTATACAATATTATATATATATTATATACAATTATATATATATATATATATATATATATATATATATATATATTAAACTGGTGGTGACTGGTGGTCAGGTCACTGGTCACACTATCAGCAACTTGCAAGTAGTACTCCTAAGCAGACAATCACAATATATATTATACTGGTGGTCAGTGTGGTCACAATGGCAGTGTGGCACTCTGGCAGCAAAAGTGTGCACTGTACGTTATATGTACTCCTGAGTCCTGCTCTCAGACTCTAACTGCTCCCCACTGTCAGTGTCTCCCCCACAAGTCAGATAATATACAGTCACACTATCTATCACTTCAGCAAGTAACTAGTACTCCTCCTAATGCTCCCCAAAATTACTACTGTGTCTCTCTCTACTGTCTCACTCTCTTCTCTATAAACGGAGAGGACGCCAGCCACGTCCTCTCCCTATGAATCTCAATGCACGTGTGAAAATGGCGGCGACGCGCGGCTCCTTATATAGAATCCGAGTCTCGCGATAGAATCCGAGCCTCGCGAGAATCCGACAGCGGGATGATGACGTTCGGGCGCGCTCGGGTTAACCGAGCAAGGCGGGAAGATCCGAGTCGCTCGGCCCCGTGTAAAAAAACATGAAGTTCGGGCGGGTTCGGATTCCGAGGAACCGAACCCGCTCATCCCTAATTGTCAGTCTCTCGATCAGCTTCAAGATGATTCCTTCCATGATTACCCAAACGGGGAAATGGAGGTCCCTCAGGATCTCTATACCTAGGGGTATACTGAGCACGATTATTAACCCCTCTGTACCTATTTTGATTGGGTGTGGTATTGAAAGTCGACAGTAACTAGGTCGACAATGTCTAGGTCGACCACTATTGGTCGACAGTAACTAGGTCGACAGGGTGTCTAGATCGACAGGGTCTTTCGGTCGACATGTTCTAGGTCGACAGGTCAAAAGGTCGACATGAGTTTTTAATGTTATTTTGGTGTCGTTTTCTTCGTAGAGTGATCAGGAACCCCAATTAGTGCACCACGTCCCCTCGCATGGCTCGCTTCGCTCGCCATGGTTCGGGCATGGTGCCTTCGCTTCGCTCGGCACAGATTACCGTTCCAATCGTAGTCCACGTGGATAGTTAAGTATGAAAAGGTTCAAAAAAAGAATTTTTTTTTTTAAAAACTCATGTCGACCTTTTGACCTGTCGACCTAGAACATGTCGACCTAAAGACCCTGTCGACCTAGACACCCTGTCGACCTAGTTACTGTCGACCATTAGTGGTCGACCTAGACATTGTCGACCTTGTTACTGTCGACTTTCAATCCGGATCCCATTTTGATTATATCTGGGATATCTTCTGAGAGAGGGAGTTCGCTCTCGTTTAGGGCTGAAATTCCGCCTTCTGTGCTCACGTACCAAATTTCTTTCATAATTAGAGGAATTACCAATTGATCTATTATCATATAATGGACGGGTATATTCATCCCTTGATTTATCAATTTGTTTTATGGTGTCTTTAGAGTTTTCATTAGACACATGGATATTTCCCTCTTCATAAACTTTACTGTCTCTATTATATTTTTTATGCTTCTGCTTCATGAGGTCATGCTCATTTTTTTTCACCTTAATCAGGATACGATCCTCTAGTTCTTTATAATTTTTTAAGTCTGATGATGGTTTCGTTAAAGATTCCTTTAGTTCAGTTTCTCTTTCTACATCTACTAACATGAGTTTTTTCTCCTTTATAATTTGTTCCATTAGTTTGAACGAACAGGAATCTAGTATCGAAACCATTCTTTTCTAAAAGCGTCAGACTCTCCCTCAAAAGATGGGCTTTTATTAAGCCTTAAACCTCTTGGTATTAAATTATCCTTTACATACCGCTCTAAGGTAGCAATTTCCCACCATAAATTGCCTTCTTTCAAAAGTAATTTTTCTAGTTCGCGCATAGCACTTTCTAAAGTGTCGTCTTGTAGTACTATATCACAATTCTCAGAATCAAATAAATTCTGTAGTAAATCCCTACGTTCCTTTCTGTGTTTGAACATACTTAAATAAAAAACACTATTTTATATTACCAAAAACAAATTTGTAACTGCTGGGCCACAAAACAAGGGTGCACAGTCATCTCCATCTCTCTCCCCCTCAGCAAGCAACTAACTAACCAACCATATCTTAGAAAAACTGCCTATATCAAAACAGTGGGAGTTAACAGGTTTTTTTTGTTTCGGTCTCCTTCCATTGGTACAGGAGAGGGAGGTCTCTCATTCCTTGTGTGTTATTGGTCAGTTCATATGCAAACAATGTCCAGTTTGAAGATGCAGTTATAGGGGTTAGCCACTGGTTTTAGCTGCACACATGCTGTCTTCAGGAAGTCTTTTGTTCACTTAGAATGTGGCTTCATATTCATACATTTAATCATAACTAATCGTTGCAACTAATCGTTGCAATTTGATAGCTATGGGTAAATTACCCATAGCTATCAAATTACTCCACACATTCTCCTGATCATTTTGACACTAAGCATGATACGATTAACTTGTTCCGTTTCAATAATACATATATATCTGATGTTACACTCTATTATATAATTTAATACAAAATGGTGTTAAACATGTTTTGTCTATGTGTTGTATGAATATGTTGTTTATGTCTTTGTGGCTTCTCTGTGCGAATGCGTATGCTACCGTATATGCGCAAAACGCACAAACAGAGGCCACTCTGTTTGGAGTTTACATGTTGTGTGTATGTAATATTTTTGACTTTGACAAGGTGTATTACTCAAAGGCACATTTTAAAAGGTCAGCAGGTGGAGTTAATTATTTCACTTGTGATTCTGTGAGGATACCTGCAAAACATGCACTGTGTGGGGTAATGAGGACCGAATTTGCAGACCTATGAGCTAGAGAATATGGAAAAGATGTGAGTTATGTAGAATGTGCAGTATAGCTTACACTCAGTATCATACTCAAAGAGAGAGTAAACTATCATAGTGTCTGGGGGTATCTATCACAGCATATATTCGATCTTGCACCTCCATTGATTTTGGGGAGATATAAGCACCCCATTTCTTAAGGAATTTTAACATACCTCGTTGAGGATCAGAAGCTAGTTCATATCTATCGAAATACATGTACCTCATCAGTAAGTCATCTATTTCCCTCAGGGTCAGAGTATGTTTGACAATCCAGGAATTCAGTATAACTTTTTTGGCAACAGTTACAAAAACGTTCAAAAAAGGAATCATATGTTTCTGCATGGTATCTAAATTCCATGAGTCAAACTTTGCAAAAAGTAATGGGATCGGGTCTAGAGATATGTTTAATTGAAAAGCAGTGTTATGGTAATTAATGATCTTGTGCCAATATTTTTTAATATGTCCACAGGACCAAAGGTTATGGAACATAGAAGCGGACATAATGTTTTCGTTGACTCTGCGAAACATATGCCCTATGAATAGTTTTAACATGCATTTCCTGTAGAACAGAAGTCCGCACAGTGTGTAAAACTGTATCATGACATTTAAATAAAATATTTTCATTTCATATGTGTGGGATGTCTGTCAACCATGCCGCATAGACTTGTCTCTAAAGTTTCAAAGAAGAGGGTCACATTAATTTAGCATATAAGATACTGGGTTTGTATTTATTATTAATATAGGAAGTAAATACCAGTTGAAAGATGTCTGAGGATATGTCTGTGTCTGATTCAGCAGGAAGGGAGATAGCATAATGAGTAAGTTGCATGAGTGCAAATAAACTACTGCTTGGTAAATGATATTCTAATTGTAAAGCCTGGAATGATTTGACTCCGTCCCCTGGGTCAAACACCTGAGCAATCACCTTGAGACCTTTAGTAATGAGCCTTTGGCATACTGGGTTGTCAGTCCCTGGTGTGAATGCATGATTTCCCCAAATCGGTAACCATTCTTTCCTGATAGTGTTCCTGTGTAATTTAACATTTACAGCATGCCATGCATTATAAATGTCTTTAAATAGTAAATTAGTGTAAATATGTTTAGGGAGTAATGTCCTTGAAGTTTGTAAAAGAGCCCCTGGGGAACATGGTGTAAATGCTGCACATTCTAGATCATAATCAATGTATGTGCCACATTCCATTAGCCAGTCAAGGGCTATACGAAAAAGGAGCGCTCTAGAGTATTGAGTCAACTCTGGAAGGCCAAATCCACCATCGGTCTTACGACAGTTCAATTTCCAGGAAGCTATTTGAGGTTTCTTAGGCTGCCAAAGAAATTTAGAGCAAGCATTATTGATACGTTTGATATCTTTCATCTTCAACATAAGAGGAAGCAATTGCATAAGGTAAGTTAATCTAGGTACTAGAACTGTCTTGAACACTTCAATTCTCCCTAAGAGGGACAAAGGAAGATCATGCCAATTTTTCATAGATTGTTCTAATCTTGCTATAGCTGGAATATTATTCAATTTATATAAGTTATTCAGATCGTTTGGTATATTAATTCCAAGATATTTAACATGAGAGGGCACAATTTTAATATCTTTCATATTTTTCGCATGAGGTAGGTCTGGCATTTTACCGCTTAAGTTAAGCAATTCCAATTTAGTGATATTAATTTTGTAACCGGATATCTCACTAAATTTATCAATAATATCTAAGGCTAGGGGGATCGAGTGTTCCGGATTGTATAAAAATAGAAGCATGTCATCAGCGAATAGTGACACCCTTAAATCACATCTGCCAATCGCGATGCCTTGAAACACAGGGTCCAAGCACTAGAATAAATAGTAATGGAGAGAGAGGGCACCCTTACCTAGTGCCTCTCTGTATCAGAAAGGGGTTTGAAAGGAGTCCGTTACACAGAATGTGGGAGGACGGGTTTGTGTAAAGAGTGAAGAAAAAATATAATTTTTTTGTGGAAATGAAAAACGGGACAATGCAGTATATAGATGTTCCAAGCGCACCATGTCAAATGCCTTTTCAGCATCAAGAGAAAGAATAGCTCTAGAAGTGGTTGACATTTCGCACTGGGACCCACCGACCAACAAGGAGGCGACGGATGTTAGCCATAGGATTTGTACCTGTAACAAATCCCGTCTGATCACCATGTATAAGGGAAGGAATGAACGGCTTCAGTCTGATTACTAGCATCTTAGGTAGGAGTTTGTATTCTACATTTAGAAGAGAAATTGGGCGATATGAACCCGGATCGGAAGGGTCCCTACCTGGTTTGAGGAGTACTCTAATATTGGCTGTAATATAATGGCAGTGTCCCAGATTCCAATAGATTACTACCAGGATGGGAATAATCTTTGGTGCTAATAATCTATAGAATTCAGTTGTAAACCCGTCTGGGCCGGGGGCCTTGCCCTGTTTCAGTTGAGAAATGGCAGAAGTGACCTCCTCTATGGTAATAGCTCTAATCAAAGCATCGCCCATGTCCTGTGACATCTGTGGTAGAGGTAAATAATCCCAAAATTATGTGTCTTTGATAACGGGCTGGTGTGGAGTGGAATATAAAGTACTAAACAACTCTTGTAGGACATGTGCAATCTGGGAATTGGACGTGGTCATGGAGCCTGTACTTGTCGTCAGAGGGAAAATAACCGAAGGTGCCTGGTGACCTTTTAGTAAATTGGACATAAACTTACTAGACTTATTCGCAAATTTTAAATGATTAAAAATTTCTAGTAAAGGTGTAGGAGGCCTTACATGTTGAGGTAAGGAGGTCTTGTGCTAAAGTGTATGTCAGAAGATCTTTGTTCTTGTGAGCTGTTGTATGTGCAATAAGAACACCTCTAATCGTAGCTTTAAATGCTTGCCAGAAAAGGATTGGATTACTTAGTTTCGTTTCTGAGTTATCAGATTCAAAATTATTCCAGGCTTGAAAAACAACAGTTTTTAGGGTAGCAGATTTAGTTAAGGAAGAGGGGTGGTGCCATCTAATAAAAGTCCCCCGTTCACTAACAGTTTGCAATTCTATCCACATTACTGCATGGTCAGAAATCTTTATGGGTTCAAGTGTAGCTGAAACAAGTTTAGGTAACAGAAAAGTAGATATTAAAATATAATCTATTCTGTACATAGTTCCTCTCACTGCCGATAGGCAAGAAAACTCCATGTCTGTTGGATGTAGCGTGAGCTATGAGTCCATCAAAGTTTCTTCGCTAGTTCAGGGACCCCTAATTTCAGTAGTTTCAGCTTTGGGGCTTGTAAAGATTCTAAATGAAGAAACAGTACACGCTCCAACGTTCGCCCACCCGTCACCACTACTAACTTAACCATAAAGAGACAGTGAGCAGGATAGTGAATAATCCTCAACAGAACAATTATAAGAGTGGAAGTACCATTCCAGCATAAAGATCAGGAAAAACAATAATTACTGATAGCATTTAAAAATGTAACATAAACAGCGTAGGATATAGAGAAATGGACAAGAAATAAACATGCAACGTCACAGTCAAATTTTGAACTGTATAATCGAGGGTCAGGTAAGAATGCCACCATTGCTTCCATCCCTAGGGGACAACTGCAGAGATCCGTGAGAGGTGACATACTATATTCAAAATAATATCGGTTAAGAACACTGAATAGAGCCCAAGAAAAAGTACAGAGTCTCAATAAACAGGAGGTTATCAGGTAGCATTATGCACTATGACTTTAATCTGCTGCTTGTGAGAAAAGTTGAAGTAGCCATGAGAAGAAATGATTTGTGGAGAGTAAGGTGTTTTATTCACATTCAGACATTCTGGACTGGGATTGATCTTCACCCTTTAGGGTCTTGTACCCTCTTGTGGCCGCACCGGGCCAAGTCGATGTGCTCTTTCTATTAGAAGATCAGTGCATTGATTATTTATATGCAATAGTTCCGGTAAGGATATTTTTAGAAAATCAAACAGGGCTTGACCTTTTACTGACTCCGGTAAGCCTATGATCCTAAGGTTCCCTCTTCTGGATCTATTTTCCAAATCTTGTATCTTGTTGTGATGATGTAGGATTTCTTTAGTATTACGTGAGGTGGATTTCTTAAGGTTGGCCACATCAGCAAATGTGTCTCCCATCCTCTGTTCTACATTAAGCACTCTCTGAGTAAGCTGTGCCAATTGATTATTGATATCTGCTGTTTTCTGCTTAAACTTGGGGCCAATAGCTGCAGTACTGGCACTGATCATCGCCGTGTGTGAGACCTGCGTGTCTGCAGGGAGTATTACCTTCTCTGAGGCTGTCAGGGAGTCATGGAGTGAGTCCGCATCTCAGGTGTCCTCCTGGTCTGCCCCACAAGCTGTGTCACCCATGAAGGGGAGGGCAGCATCCTGCTGGCGGTGACGGGAGATGGCGTCCAGTGCCATCTTGTTTTGCGAGCGCCGCCGCTCCTTCTCTCTCTGGGCGCGTGCTCTGCTTCCGGGCATTGCTAGAAAGTATTTTTCCATACAGCGGACCTGGAGATGGAGGCAAGCGGGTGGTCGGGGCTCACCGCGGAAGGCTCAGAGCCGAGTAATGTGGGAAACGGGCGGGCAGGCCGGCGGAGCTCTCCTGCTCAGCTGCCTACCATGCGGGAACCGAAAGCGGAAGTCGGGTCCAGTGACATTTTAAGGGGCTTGCGAGTCCTGCAATCACATGGAGCGTTCCGACACTAGCCTTCAGGGCAGCTTCCTGGCTGGATGGGACAGTAGGGATGGGGCTGGGCTTAGCACTGCTAACATCACTATCAGCGTGCTCCAGGCATCTCTGCCCAATCACAGTGCGCGGAGCTCCCACCTTGTGGTCTGAGTCACTCACTGTGCTCTTCTCAAGCACCTCCAGCTGCGTGGTGATGGTGTTGGTGTGTCTGGCTACCAGTGCCGGATTTCTCCCTAGGCACGTGAGGCACGTGCCTAGGGGCGTCACCAGGGGCAGTACTGCAGGTCTCCCCCCCCCATTATGCTGGATCTCTGAACATGGAACTCACACCCTGCAAAGCCGGACAGCAGGTAAGATCCAGCTGGAGGTCAGACTGGACAGGGGGGCATCAAAGAGGCAGCAACTGGACACGCACATCACCCTTGATCTTCCTGTTTCTCACTCCTCTCATCGGCTTCCTTTTCTGAATCCCTGCTTCATTAGCTCACCCCAATGTAGAACCCCTGACCACCCTCAAACCCCCTCCCATCACGGCACTCCCGAATCTCCCCTACCCACCCTCTCATTGCATCACCTCTAATCCCCCCACCATCGCAGAACCCCCAAATGCCCTTACCATCGAGGCACCCCCCCAACGAGGCACCTCCGATCCCTCTCATCTCCTCCAAACTCCTCACCCCATCTAAGAACACCTGGCCACCCCTCCCTCTCTCCCTCCCCCTCTTTGTCATTTTATTTTGCCCTGCTAGGTATTTTAAATGAGCTAATATATGTATAATTTTAAATTACTTAATCCTGAAATTTAGTATCTGGACACCCATTATATTGCATACCTTTTTTTTTTTTTGGGGGGGGGGGGGGCACTAATGATGTGCCTAGTGGCTGCCACACCCCTAAATCCACCTCTGCTGGCTTCTGAGACTCAGGGGCCAGGCTCCACCCAGACAACCTCTCTCAGGCCCAGCCCTGGCTCTGGGATTCAGCATGGTTGTGTCTATTTCCTCATTGTGGAAATGACCTGGATGTTACATCAAGTGAGGGTGGAAATGGTCGACTGCCCTTACAGCATGGGGTATATTTACTAAAATTCGTATTTTTCAGAATGAGGTTAAAGTTCAAATACGAATGACATCGAATGTGTGAAATTGCAACTTTTTGAATTTGTTACGCCTCATTTACTATGCTGTCGTATTCTGCATTTTCGAGTTTTCCGATGTCGATGTCATTCGTATTTTCGGCCAGTGTTTTACGGGAGTGAATAGTAAAACACTGCCGACATTACCACAATGAATCTCGACCGGATCTGTGAGATCCATGCAGGGCTTCATTGTGCACCTTAAAAAAAAAAAAAAGTGTTAAAAATCAAGAAAAAATTTGCCTGGGTCCCCCCCCCCTCGTAAGCAAAACCAGCCTCGGGCTCTTTGAGCCGGTCCTGGTTGAAAAAATATGGGAAATTTTTTACAGGGGTTCCCCCATATTTGAACAACCAGCACCGCGCTCTACGCCTGGTCCTGATGCAAAAAATACGGGGGACAAAAAGTGTAGGGGTCCCCCGTATTTTTTGAACCAGCACCGGGCTCCACTAGTCAGCGAGATAATGCCACAGCCGGGGGACACTTTTATATAGGTCCCTGCGGCCCTGGCATTAAATCACTAACTAGTCACCCCTGTCCGGGGTACCCTGGAGGAGTGGGGACCCCTTAAGTCAAGGGGTCCCCCCCTCCAGCCACACAAGGGCCAGGGGTGCAGCCAGAGGCTGTCCCCCCCATCCAAGGGCGGCGGATGGGGGGCTGATAGCCAAGTGTAAAAATGTAGAATATTGTTTTTTTTGTAGCAGTACTACAAGTCCCAGCAAGCCTCCCCCGCAAGCTGGTACTTGGAGAACCACAAGTACCAGCATGCGGTGGAAAATCGGGCCCGCTGGCACCTGTAGTACTACTACAAAAAAAATACCCAAATAAAAACAGTACACACACACCGTGATAGTAAAACTTTATTACATACATGCATACCGACACACACATACTTACCTATGTTGACACGAGGCTCGGTCCACTTCTCCATGTAGAATCCACTGGTACCTGTGAATAAAATTATACTCACAACAATCCAGTGTAGCTTCTGTCCTCTTCTACTTGTAATCCACGCACTTGGCAAAAAAACAAAAACGACAAACCCGAACCACGCACTGAAAGGGGTCCCATGTTTACACATGGGACCCCTTTCCCCGACTGCCGGGACCCCCCGTGACTCCTGTCAAAGAGGGTCCCTTCAGCCAATCAGGGAGCGCCACGTCTTGGCACTCTCCTGATTGGCTGTGCGCTCCTGAGCTGACAGTCAGGCTGCGCACGGCAGAGATACAATGTAGCGCATAGGCGTTCCATTGTATCCAATGGTGGGAACTTTGCGGTCAGCGATTGAGGTAACTCGCGGTCAACCGCCCTTGGCCGGGGGGGACAGCCTCGGGCTTCACCCCTGGCCCTTGTGTGGCTGGAGGGGGGGACCCCTTGATTTAAGGGGTCCCCACTCCTCCAGGGTACCCCAGCCAGGGGTGACTAGTTAGTTATTTAATGCCAGGGCCTTAGGGACCTATATAAAAGTGTCCCCCGGCTGTGGCAGTATCTCTCTGACTAGTGGAGCCCAGTGCTGGTTCAAAAAATACGTTGGACCCCTACGCTTTTTCTCCCCCGTTTTTTTTGCATCAGGACCAGGCGCAGAGCCCGGTGCTGGTTGTTCAAATATGGGGGAACCCCTGTCAATTTTTCCCCCATATTTTTTCAACCAGGACCGGCTCAAAGAGCCCGAGGCTGGTTTTGCTTAGGAGGGGGGACCCCACGCAATTTTTTTTTTTTTTTAACACTTTCCCACCCCTTCACACTGATAAACATGCACGGATCTCATGGATCTGTGCATGACTATCAGAACACGGTAAAAAAAAGCAGGTCTATTTGAAAACTGCTTTTTTTACGAATTGTATTTTTTCACAGCAGTGTTTGGCCATTGCCGGCAGTGTTTGTGATTTAGAATTTTTAGTAAATTACCGAGTTGTATGAAATAACAGGCGTATTTGACCGATGGTGTATTCATTCGTATTTTTTTACTTTGACTTCCAAAAAAATATGAATGCCTTCATCACTGCCGAGATTTTAGTTTAGTAAATTCCTGAGATGACACTTTGAAGAAAAAACACCAAATCGGTCAAAATCGGGAACTTAGTAAATATACCCCCATGTATTTGCTTTCTCCAAGCTCCGTAAGTTATTTTGTTTTAGTTAAGCTGCATTGGACCAACGCAGGCTCGCTTCCGGCACGGTGTCTCGCTCGGCTCCGCTCTGCTCGCAACAGGTTAGTATTCCAGTTTGACGTGGACCCATTAAAATTTGGGAAAGGTCTTCTCGACGAATGGAAACTAGATGCTACCGATTCAGCATGGCCAGAAAAGTATTAAATTTGAAGCAGCAAACGCCAAATAAAATCACTGGAGAGACCTCTCCCTGGACTGAAATGGCCCCTGTAGGCAGCCCAGTCTTGTCACGATCCGGGTATCTGGACGCCATTACTTGCCCTTCAGATGTCTCCTGAGGCTGGCTCAGCGTTCCAGGGCCGGATTTCATCTGTAATACTGATGTCCACATTCTGCTTCCCACTCCTGTCATCCTGAGTCGCTGTGACAGCGGCGCCATGTTTACTTCCTGAATGGCGTCTCTCATCCTACGCGGCCTCCGCCGCCGTTCCTGTGTTTCAGCACATAGGATATCAGAGTGGTGCCTCATGCCAGCCGCGGCCTCCGCTGTCGTCCGCGTGGTTCTAGTGTGCAGTCATCAGTCTGGCGTCTCCTGTCCTCTGCGGCCGGCGCCGCCATTGCTGCTAAGTTCCCACATGGAATACCAAACCAACTTTCCCTCCAAGTGACTACATGGGCGCAGCCATGTTGGATTCTGTCACCTGTTCAATTTCCACCAATCCATTGCTCCATTGAAATCTGCATAATTGCCTAGCCAATCCCTTCCTTGCTGCAGGTATAAGTATTCCGTGCCTGAGCAAGGAAGGCGTCAGTGCTTTGGTTGTCAAACCTAGTTCCAGTCTGTCTCTCTCCTGTGGTGGTTTTCCAGGTTCCAGTTCCTGTCTCCAAGCTTCCACTAAAGAGATCCGCTCCAGTCTACCACCTGCGGTGCAGCCTGACTCTCCAGTCCTCTGGGACTCATCTGTTTCCAGCTACAGATTCACCTGCTTCCAGCACTTAGCTTCCAGCAGAGATCAGCTCTTCTTAAAGTGCCGGTACCATTTCTACAGATTTCCATTTACCACCGGTATTATTATTTCACCGCTCTCAAGCTCCATATATCATTCATATTTCATCGCTCTCAAGCTTAATTTATTATTTGGCTGGTTCCATCCAGCAATCCACTCCGTGCTTACATCTGTCTGGTTCCAACCAGTACCCACAGCAGCCACTTTATCTACAGCAGTCCAGCTTCCCATGGAACATCAGCTGGTATGATCCTGGGCTATCTCCATTACTACAGTCGGGCCTGGTAAGGACTTTCCATCTAGAGGATAAGAACTGTCTCATACTACCAGAGCCCTGTGGCCATTGCCATCCTGTAGTACCCAGGAACTGTGTCATTTAACTGCTGATTTTATGTTTCTCTTTTATTGCTGCTGTGTTGCATGGAGTTTGTCAAATAAACATCATTGACTTTTATCCTGGTTGTCGTGGTCACGCCTTCGAGCAATTCTTCTACGTGTAACTTACATGTCCAGGGGTCTGATACAATCTCCCAGGTTTCTCTACACCTCAGCCCCTACAACTGAGGCTGCCTCCCGTCAGCTCAGGCCCTCAGTTGTGACAGTAAGCACTGACCAAATGAATCCAGCCGGAGACCAGGATCTAGCGGCCAGGCCGATGCAAGAACTGGCAGCCAGACTCGAACATCAGGAGGCTGCACAGGGCCACATCATCCGCTGTCTCCAGGATCTCTCTACTCGGCTGGATGGGATTCAGACAACCCTCCGTGGATCAGGCGCGTCCGGTGCGTCACCCACAGTGACTCCAGCTGTAACCCCACCCACCTTACCCATTTCTGCTCCACGTCTTCATCTTCCAACGCCAGCAAAATTTGACGGATCTCCAAGATTCTGCAGGGGATTTCTCAACCAGTGTGAAATCCATTTTGAGCTACAGCCTGGCGGTTTCCCCAGTGATCATGCTAAAGTTGCCTACATTATTTCTCTTCTCAGTGGCTCAGCCCTCGACTGGGCATCACCGTTGTGGGAGAGGTCTGATGCCCTGCTGTCCTCCTATACTGATTTTGTAACAACATTCAGGCGCATCTTCAACGAGCCAGGCCAGATAACTTCAGCTTCATCTGAGATTCTCCGTTTACGCCAGGGATCGCGTACTGTGGGACAGTATCTTATACAGTTT
This sequence comes from Pseudophryne corroboree, assembly GCF_028390025.1. Lineage (NCBI taxonomy): Eukaryota > Metazoa > Chordata > Amphibia > Anura > Myobatrachidae > Pseudophryne > Pseudophryne corroboree. Next base: position 142,140,855 of record NC_086454.1, read on the forward strand.
AAGATCCTGGCATCCGAACTGGCATGGAACGATGAGGCCCTGTATGCTGCATTCTGGCATGGCTTATCAGAGCGCATCAAGGATGAGTTAGCTACTAGAGACTTGCCCTCTAAGTTGGATGAGCTATTCTCACTATGCACGAAAGTTGATCTACGGTTCAGAGAAAGAGCAACTGAGTGAGGAAGATCATCTGCTCCAAAATCTTCTGCTCCTCCTCCTCCTCGTCAACCGTCTCCATCCAAAGATGAGCCCATGCAAATTGGTCGTTCCTGTCTATCTCCTGCTGAGCGCCGAAGACGTCTTTCTGAGTCTCTTTGTCTCTATTGTGCAGCTCCGTCTCACACCATCAATGCCTGTCCCAAACGTCCGGGAAACTTCAAATCCTAGCTCGCCAGGGAGAGGGCCGGCTAGGAGTAATGATCTCCTCTCCAACTCCTCATGATTGTAACCTCCCAGTCTCGCTTCAAATTGCTCAACGTTACAGGAATGTCATTGCCCTCCTAGATTTCGGAGCAGCTGGGAATTTCATGACTGAAGCATATGTTAAATGGTGGTCCCTACCCACCGAGAGACTTCCCTCGTCCATTTCCTTAACTGCCGTGGATGGCAGTAAGATTTTTGACACAGTTATTTCTCTAAGGACTCTACCAGTTCGTCTGAGAGTGGGAGTTCTTCATTCGGAATATATTTCTTTTCTAGTGATTCCAAGAGCCACACATCCAGTGGTTTTGGGCCTTCCATGGCTCCGTCTCCACAATCCATCGATTGACTGGACGACTACGCAAATACTGGCATGGGGTCCCTCCTGTGCTGAGACATGTTTGTTTAAAGTACTTCCTGTTTGTTCTTCCTCCTCCAGGTCGTCTGATGTTCCACCTCCTCCGTACCAAGACTACACGGACGTGTTCAGTAAATCTTCTGCTGATGTCCTTCCTCCTCATAGGGAATGGGACTGTCCAATTGATCTCATCCCAGGGAAGGTTCCACCTCGAGGCCGAACTTATCCGTTGTCTTTACCAGAAACGCATTCCATGGAGGAGTACATCAAAGAGAATCTGGCGAAGGGTTTCATTCGACCTTCTTCTTCTCCAGCTGGCGCAGGCTTCTTTTTCGTAAAGAAGAAAGATGGTGGCCTGCGTCCGTGCATCGACTACAGAGGTTTGAACGACATTACCGTTAAGAACCATTATCCTTTACCCCTGATTACAGAGCTCTTCGATAGAGTTAGCGGAGCAACCATCTTTACAAAGTTGGATTTGAGGGGTGCCTACAATCTCATCCGGATCCGTGAGGGTGACGAGTGGAAGACCGCCTTTAACACCCGTGATGGACATTATGAGTACCTCGTCATGCCCTTCGGATTGAGCAACGCTCCAGCTGTCTTCCAGCATTTCGTGAATGAGATCTTCAGGGACATCTTATACCACCATGTCGTGGTCTATCTAGATGATATCCTTATCTTTGCCAATAATCTAGAGGAACATCGTTTTTGGGTAAAGGAGGTTCTGTCCCGTCTCCGTGTCAATCATCTCTATTGCAAATTAGAGAAATGTGTTTTTGAAGTCAAATCCATTCCGTTTCTAGGTTACATTGTGTCCGGTTCCGGACTAGAGATGGATCCTGAGAAACTACAAGCATACCAGAATTGGCCAATACCCTTAACCCTCAAAGGGGTCCAGAGGTTCTTAGGGTTCGCCAATTACTACAGAAAGTTTATACGAGACTTTTCCACCATTGTGGCGCCTATCACTGCGTTGACTAAGAAGGGTGCTAATCCGTCCAAGTGGTCTGAAGAAGCTACGCAAGCTTTTCATCTATTAAAACAACGGTTCATCTCTGCACCAGTTCTGAAACAGCCCGACTCTCCTTTCATCTTAGAGGTGGATGCCTCCTCTGTTGGAGTAGGAGCGGTGTTATCCCAGAGGGCTAAAGATGGTCATCTACATCCTTGCAGTTTCTTCTCCCGGAAGTTCTCCCCAGCTGAGCGCAACTATGCCATTGGCGAACAGGAGTTGCTAGCCATCAAGCTCGCTCTAGATGAGTGGAGATATCTGTTGGAGGGAGCTTCTCATTCAATCACTATACAAACCGACCACAAGAATATTTTATATCTGAAAAGCGCACAATGTCTTAACCCTCGTCAGGCCAGATGGGCACTTTTCTTTTCCAGGTTCGACTTTAAACTCCAGTTCTGTCCGGGCTCTCAGAATCGCAAGGCCGATGCCCTTTCCCGCTCATGGGAGCAAGAAAATTAGTCAGAGTCTTCAGACAAACATCCTATTATTAATCCGTTGGCATTCTCCACGGTAGGGATGGACTCTACGCCCCCACCAGGGAAAAGTTTTGTGAAGCCGGTGTTAAGGAAGAAGCTCATGCAGTGGGCCCATGCTTCCCGTTTTGCCGGACATACAGGCATTCAAAAAACCCTTGAGTTTATCTCTAGGTCCTATTGGTGGCCAACTCTGAAGAAGGACGTCATGGAGTTTATTGCATCTTGCCCAGAGTGTGCCCAACACAAAGTATCCCGCCAGTCGCCTGCGGGGCAACCGGTTCCATTATCTGTTCCCGTCAACCGTGGACCCATTTGTCGATGGACTTTGTCACAGACCTGCCTATGTGCAACAAGTTCAATACCATCTGGGTGGTAGTTGACCGGTTCACCAAGATGGCACATTTCATTCCTCTCACCGGTTGTCAGGTCCGGGTGTTTTTGTGAATCCGTTAACCCGGGACCAACCACAGGTGTAGATGCTGGGGTATGAAGAAAGCAGGGAGGACGAAGAAAGTTCCGTTTCATATATTTATTGAAAATAACAATTCAGTAAAATGGTAAATGGCAAGTTATTAATCACCATAATATACTGACGTATTGCATGAATAATAGAAATAATATGCAGGATATATCTTAAAGAAAAAATAAAAGAAATGTTCATGGAATTGCGTTTAAAACAGGCTGGAGAATAAATGTTGAATTGTCCAAATATAAACAAGCTTTGATGCTAAACTGTAGAATGTGTTTAACTGGGTAATGCAGACATGAAGAAATAACTGTGAGGATTTGCAATGAAGTTTAGAAAGGTAACTGAGAGACTGTGAAGAATTATCCTTGTAATGGCAACATAGAAAGTAAAAGTACTAAATTGGGTTACTTGCGAGTTCCGGAGATCACTGTGAAACTGTAGCAGATGATATAAGTGATGAACGGGTTAAATGCAGAGCAGAACAAACGAACAGCTGAAGTTAGTGGAATCCTCCAAACTCTGTATGGTTTGAAAGCAGGCAGACAGGGTTTCCTCATGCAAGACTCTGGGAATTCAATTGTTACCAGTAGGTGCATGATTAACTGACAGCACAGCGGAGAGCCGGTGGATCTTTTAGCAGTGAAGGCTGCAGACGGACCTCTGGGAACGGAGGCGATATCTGGACCACGGGAATTACACAGGAATGCACGGAGAGAGCTCAGAGCTAGAGCACAGCGTTGATACAACAAAGCACTGGCCCAGAGTAACATAATCCCAGCCTACTTAAAGGCAGCACAAGCATGGGATTGGCTTACACCTGCCCACAGGTGTTTTCACAAGTGCTCTGTATTACCTATTTGGTCTCCAACATGGCCACCTCCTATACAGCAGACACACCGCAGTGCCTTAGGCCATTTGGTCCCCGCACTCCCAGTTCCCAGACTCTGCATTACCTGTGCCACTGATCACGCCGCGTCCCCACACGGGCGCACAGCACCGCGAGCAACCGCACTGGCAACGGATGAACCCCAGAACCCGCAAAGGTGAGAGACCGGTTCGTGACAGTACCCCCTCTTCTACGGGTGGTCTCCGAACACCTTTGAACCTTATCAGGATTTTTGGAGAAGTATTTCTGTACCAGTCTTGGAGCATGAACATCTTCAGAGAAAACCCAGGATCTCTCCTCCGGACCGTAACCCTTCCAGTCGACCAAAAACTGTAAACGTCCATATCGGGAACGTGAGTCTACAATATCTTTAACTTCAAATTCCTCATCCTGCACAGAGTTAACTTTAGGAGATTTGGACTGGGTAGTACGGAACTTATTGAGAATCAAAGGCTTCAATAAAGATGTATGAAAGGCGTTAGGAATTCTCAAAGATGGTGGCAACTTGACTTTGTATGACACAGGATTGAGTACCTTTACAATGGGAAATGGACCAATAAACTTGGAAGCAAATTTCTTAGAAGGAACTTTGAACCTGAGATTGCGCGTAGAAATCCAAACTTGGTCCCCCACCTTGTAATTCGGTACAGCTTTACGTTTTCTATCTGCGAAAGATTTATAACGAGCGGAAGTTTTGACCAACGACTTACGCACACAACTCCAGATTCTAGATAGACGTTGAAGTTCTTGATCTGCTGCTGGAACCTCTAGGGCTGGCAATGGATGGAACTCTGGCACACGAGGATGAAAGCCGAAGTTAATATAAAAGGGCGTAGATTCTGAAGATGAATGGAAGAGATTATTATGAGCAAATTCTGCCAATGGAAGGTAGTCAACCCAGTCATCCTGTGAGGACGATATATATAGCCGGAGAAATGTTTCAAGGTCTTGGTTGACTCTCTCAGTTTGTCCATCTGTCTGAGGATGATATGCAGAAGAAAAATTCAACTTGACATTTAAAGATGAACAAAGCGACCTCCAAAACTTGGCCACAAACTGTGTTCCCCGATCAGAGATGATCTCTCGAGGAAGGCCATGCAACTTGAAGATTTCAGAGATGAACAATCTGGCTAGTAAAGGGGCTGATGGTAACCCAGTTAATGGAATGAAATGTGCCATTTTCGAAAATCGATCCACTATCACCCAAATGGTATTTCGCCCTTTTGATGGAGGTAGATCGGTCACGAAATCCATTGAGATATGAGTCCAAGGTTGTTTGGGTATGGATAATGGATGTAATAAACCTGATGGAGAACTTCTTGGACTCTTATGTTGGGCACATTTAGGACATGCTGCTATAAACTCTTGGACATCGGCTTTGAGACGTGGCCACCAATAAGACTGTTGAATAAATTTGAGAGTCTTTAGAACCCCAGGATGACCCATGAAGGAAGAGGAGTGAGCCCAGGTAAGCAGCCGTTTTCGAAGATTTGTGGCAACAAAGGTCTTGCCAGGCGGAGGAACTGGAGAGGTTCGAGTCATTAAAAAGGACGTAGGATTCACAATGGCTTGATTCGTGGTAGCATCATTTGATTCAGAAGAAGCAAAGGACCGAGAAAGGGCATCTGCCTTTTTGTTCTGAGACCCTGGTCGATAGGTGAGCTTGAAATTGAATCGTGTGAAGAAAAGCGCCCATCGAGCTTGTCGTGGATTCAAGCACTGAGCTGACTGCAGATATAGAAGATTCTTATGATCAGTATAAACTGTAATGCGATGTTGTGCTCCTTCTAGAAGGTATCTCCACTCCTCAAATGCCAACTTGATGGCAAGTAATGCTTGCTCACCGATTGCATAATTACGTTCTGCCGGGAGGAACTTACGGGAGAAATATCCGCAGGGATGGACCTTTTTATCTTCAAAGACTTGTGACAACACAGCTCCTACTGCTTCTGTAGATGCATCCACCTCTAGTAGAAAGGGACGATTCAAATCAGGCTGTCGAAGAATGGGGGCTGACCCAAAGGCTTGCTTTAAATCAGAGAAGGCTTTGATTGCTTCAGAAGACCAGTTCGTAGGATTTGCTCCCTTGCGAGTTAGGGCTGTGATGGGAGCAGCTAACGAAGAATAATTCTTAATGAATCTCCTATAGAAATTAGCAAAGCCAAGAAATCGCTGAATCCCCTTGAGAGTTGTATGAGTGGACCAATCTCGGATAGCTTGTACCTTACCGGGATCCATACATAGCTCTGATCCAGAAATGATGTAACCAAGGAACGGTATGGAAGATACTTCAAAGGTGCACTTCTCTAACTTACAATAAAGTTGATTTTTCCTCAGACGTGTCAGTACCTCTTTAACTTGGTGACGGTGAGACTTTAGATCCTTAGAGAATATTAGGATATCATCCAGGTACACTACTAGACACTTGTAGAGAAGATCACGAAAAAGTTCATTCACATAGCTTTGAAAAACTGCAGGTGCATTACAAAGACCAAAAGGCATTACAAGGTATTCGTAATACCCATCCCGGGTATTAAAAGCAGTCTTCCACTCGTCCCCTGCCCGGATGCGGATTAAATTGTAGGCCCCTCGGAGATCCAATTTTGTAAACACAGTAGCTCCCTTTACCCAATCAAATAATTCTGAAATTAAGGGTAATGGGTACTTGTTTTTCACAGTGATCTCATTGAGTCCACGGTAATCTATGCATGGTCGTAACCCACCGTCCTTCTTCTTAGCGAAAAAGAATCCGGCTCCTGCAGGTGAAGAAGATGGTCTGATAAATCCTTTGGTTAGATTTTCCTGTATATAATCAGACATAGCTTGCGTCTCTGGGATGGATAGCGGATAGATTCGTCCCCTAGGAGGGGTTTTACCCGGAACCAGGACGATTGGGCAGTCCCATTCGCGATGAGGAGGTAGAGAGTCTGCTGCTTGTTTACTGAAAACATCCGCAAAGGATTGATACACCGGAGGTAGGTCGGGAAGGCTAATTGACCGGAGAGGTACAATTGAGGCTAAACAGTCCTTGGTACAAGATTTACCCCACGAAAGGACTTCCATGGTTTGCCAATTAAGTTGAGGATTATGTTTCTGCAGCCAAGGTAAACCAAGTATCACATCTTGAGAGGCTTTGGGAATCACGTAGAAGGAGACGTATTCGGAATGGAGCACACCAACTTTCATCTTGAGACATACGGTTCGATGAGTAATTATACCATCTGGGATTCGACTTCCATCCACTGCTGTAACAGCAACTGCTGCTTCCAGAGGCATGGTTTGAACTTTAGACCGTAAGACAAAGGCTGAGGAGATGAAGTTCTCGGCCGCCCCGGAATCTAGGAGAGCTGAAACTTTCACTGTAGAACTTGGAACTTCTAATTGAATAGACAAGGTCGGCTCTTTCCCAGAACGTGATTCTAAAGTAACTCCTAGCTTAACCTCTCTTGAATAAGCTAGGAGCGAGAGTTTCCCGGTCGGAGTTTGCAGAATTTAACTAAATGTTCGGAGGACCCACAGTACATGCAGAGGTTACCCTGTCGACGACGAAGTCGTTCCTCCTCTGTGAGGCGAGAGCGCCCAATCTGCATAGGTTCTTCTGTCGTTACCGGAGACTGTGATGAAGAATCTTGTCGAGGCCTAGGATGATAACGTGGACTGGATCGCTCTGCCCTGGATTTCTCTAAACATCGCTCCCTGTAGCGTAGGTCAAGTTTGTTACAGAGAGAAATCAATTCATCCAGTTTAGTTGGCACATCCCGGATAGTTAAATCATCCTTGATTCTCTCTGAAAGTCCATTCCAAAACGCGGCGATCAGGGCCTCCTCATTCCAGTTTAACTCTGAAGACAACGTGCGAAACTGAATAATATATTGACTGACAGGACGTAAACCTTGACGTAGACGGAGAATCTCCAAAGATGCTAAGGTGGTCCTGCCTGGTTTGTCAAAGATTCTCCGGAAGGATGATACGAACTCCTTGTAATTAGAGAGGATAGGATCACCTCTTTCCCATAATGGTGATGCCCACTCCAGAGCCTGACCGGAGAGGAGGGCAATAATATATGCAACCTTAGAACGAGCTGATGGGAAACTGGCAGACAACAGTTCGAACTGGATCTCGCATTGATTCAGGAATCCTCTGCAAAGTTTTAGAGTTCCGTCAAACTTACTCGGAGAAGGTAACTGCAAGCGGGACGTAGGCAGCGTCACAGGAGAAGCTGTAGTGGTAACTGGGACAACCGGGGTTGGAATCTGGACTTGAGACGTTTTAATAGCCGTATGAAGAGTCTCTAAATGGTCTGCCATAGTTTGCATAAGCTGCACTATTTGTGTCTGTATAGACTCCTGGTTTTCCAGATGGGAAAGGATATCTGACGTAGCACCGCCTCCTGCGAATTGGTCACTTGACGGATCCATGTGGCCAGTGCTTACTGTCAGGTCCGGGTGTTTTTGTGAATCCGTTAACCCGGGACCAACCACAGGTGTAGATGCTGGGGTATGAAGAAAGCAGGGAGGACGAAGAAAGTTCCGTTTCATATATTTATTGAAAATAACAATTCAGTAAAATGGTAAATGGCAAGTTATTAATCACCATAATATACTGACGTATTGCATGAATAATAGAAATAATATGCAGGATATATCTTAAAGAAAAAATAAAAGAAATGTTCATGGAATTGCGTTTAAAACAGGCTGGAGAATAAATGTTGAATTGTCCAAATATAAACAAGCTTTGATGCTGAACTGTAGAATGTGTTTAACTGGGTAATGCAGACATGAAGAAATAACTGTGAGGATTTGCAATGAAGTTTAGAAAGGTAACTGAGAGACTGTGAAGAATTATCCTTGTAATGGCAACATAGAAAGTAAAAGTACTAAATTGGGTTACTTGCGAGTTCCGGAGATCACTGTGAAACTGTAGCAGATGATATAAGTGATGAACGGGTTAAATGCAGAGCAGAACAAACGAACAGCTGAAGTTAGTGGAATCCTCCAAACTCTGTATGGTTTGAAAGCAGGCAGACAGGGTTTCCTCATGCAAGACTCTGGGAATCCAATTGTTACCAGTAGGTGCGTGATTAACTGACAGCACAGCGGAGAGCCGGTGGATCTTTTAGCAGTGAAGGCTGCAGACGGACCTCTGGGAACGGAGGCGATATCTGGACCACGGGAATTACACAGGAATGCATGGAGAGAGCTTAGAGCTAGAGCACAGCGTTGATACAACAAAGCACTGGCCCAGAGTAACATAATCCCAGCCTACTTAAAGGCAGCACAAGCACGGGATTGGCTTACACCTGCCCACAGGTGTTTTCACAAGTGCTCTGTATTACCTATTTGGTCTCCAACATGGCCACCTCCTATACAGCAGACACACCGCAGTGCCTTAGGCCATTTGGTCCCCGCACTCCCAGTTCCCAGACTCTGCATTACCTGTGCCACTGATCACGCCGCGTCCCCACACGGGCGCACAGCACCGCGAGCAACCGCACTGGCAACGGATGAACCCCAGAACCTGCAAAGGTGAGAGACCGGTTCGTGACACCGGTCTTCCGTCAGCTTCCAAGTTAGCTCAAGTGTTCATACAAGAGATCTTCCGACTACACGGTCTTCCTGAAGAGATCATCTCAGATCGAGAAGTACAATTCGTAGCCAAATTCTGGCGAAGTTTGTGTCAAGCCCTCCAAGTCAAATTAAAGTTTTCCACAGCTTACCATCCTCAGACCAATGGTCAAACTGAGAGGGTGAATCAGGACTTGGAGGCCTTCCTCCGCATCTATGTGTCTTCCTCTCAAGATGACTGGGTTCAATTACTTCCCTGGGCCGAGTTCTGTCATAACAACCAATATCATTCCTCATCTTCTTCAACACCATTCTTCACTAACTATGGATTCCACCCTAAAGTTCCAGAATTCCATCCGCTTCCAGCAACTTCTGTTCCAGCAGCGGATATCACCTTGCGTCAGTTTGCAAACAACTGGAAGAATGTACGAGCGGCTCTGCTCAAAGCATCGTTCAGGTACAAGAAGTTTGCTGATAAGAAGCGTAGAGCGGTTCCTGCTCTCAAGGTGGGTGATCGTGTGTGGTTGTCCACGAAGAATTTGAGGTTAAGAGTTCCCAGCATGAAGTTTGCACCTCGTTATATCGGTCCTTTCAAAATTGAACAAGTCATCAATCCTGTTGCTTACAGACTCCAGTTACCTCCCTTCTTGAAAATACCCAGGACATTCCATGTCTCCCTGTTGAAACCGCTGATCCTGAATCGGTTTCATTCTGCACTTCCTCCGGCTCTGAAGGTCCAGACTCAACGAGGAGTTGGGTATGAAGTTGCCAAGATTCTGGACTCACGTCACCGTTACGGTCAATTACAGTATCTCATTGACTGGAAGGGCTATGGTCCTGAGGAACGCTCTTGGACCAATGCTTCAGATGTCCATGCTCCTGCCTTGGTCTGGAATTTCCACTCCAAGTTTCCTCAAAAGCCAAAGAAGTGTCCTGGGGCCACTCCTAAAGGGGGGGGGGGTGCTGTCACGATCCGGGTATCTGGACGCCATTACTTGCCCTTCAGATGTCTCCTGAGGCTGGCTCAGCGTTCCAGGGCCGGATTTCATCTGTAATACTGATGTCCACATTCTGCTTCCCACTCCTGTCATCCTGAGTCGCTGTCACAGCGGCGCCATGTTTACTTCCTGAATGGCGTCTCTCATCCTACGCAGCCTCCGCCGCCGTTCCTGTGTTTCAGCACATAGGATATCAGAGTGGCGCCTCATGCCAGCCGCGGCCTCCGCTGTCGTCCGCGTGGTTCTAGTGTGCAGTCATCAGTCTGGCGTCTCCTGTCCTCTGCGGCCGGCGCCGCCATTGCTGCTAAGATCCCACATAGAATACCAAACCAACTTTCCCTCCAAGTGACTACATGGGCGCAGCCATGTTGGATTCTGTCACCTGTTCAATTTCCACCAATCCATTGCTCCATTGAAATCTGCATAATTGCCTAGCCAATCCCTTCCTTGCTGCAGGTATAAGTATTCCGTGCCTGAGCAAGGAAGGCGTCAGTGCTTTGGTTGTCAAACCTAGTTCCAGTCTGTCTCTCTCCTGTGGTGGTTTTCCAGGTTCCAGTTCCTGTCTCCAAGCTTCCACTAAAGAGATCCGCTCCAGTCTACCACCTGTGGTGCAGCCTGACTCTCCAGTCCTCTGGGACTCATCTGTTTCCAGCTACAGATTCACCTGCTTCCAGCACTTAGCTTCCAGCAGAGATCAGCTCTTCTTAAAGTGCCGGTACCATTTCTACAGATTTCCATTTACCACCGGTATTATTATTTCACCACTCTCAAGCTCCATATATCATTCATATTTCATCGCTCTCAAGCTTCATTTATTATTTGGCTGGTTCCATCCAGCAATCCACTCCGTGCTTACATCTGTCTGGTTCCAACCAGTACCCACAGCAGCCACTTTATCTACAGCAGCCCAGCTTCCCATGGAACATCAGCTGGTATGATCCTGGGCTATCTCCATTACTACAGTCGGGCCTGGTAAGGACTTTCCATCTAGAGGATAATAAGAACTGTCTCATACTACCAGAGCCCTGTGGCCATTGCCATCCTGTAGTACCCAGGAACTGTGTCATTTAACTGCTGATTTTATGTTTCTCTTTTATTGCTGCTGTGTTGCATGGAGTTTGTCAAATAAACATCATTGACTTTTATCCTGGTTGTCGTGGTCACGCCTTCGGGCAATTCTTCTACGTGTAACTTACATGTCCAGGGGTCTGATACAATCTCCCAGGTTTCTCTACACCTCAGCCCCTACAACTGAGGCTGCCTCCCGTCAGCTCAGGCCCTCAGTTGTGACAAGTCTCCTCTGAGTCCAGAATTTGGGATTTGGAAAAAATAATTGAAGAAGTAATCACTGACACTGGGCCTAATCCAAATCTAACTCTCTCTGCACATGTTATATCTGCCCCCCCCCCCCCTGCAGTGCACATGGTTTTGTCCATTAGCTAACAAATTTGCTGCTGCGACCAGATCTGTCTTCAATAGGTAAGAACTAAAGATATAGTCAGCTACAACAATAATACTTCTTTTGGTTCTCGCCGTGGCTGTGGCTGAGTCTAGATTTGTTGGGTTGAACTTTGACTTTTTAATGAAATATTGTCTTGAGGCTGAAAATCTATCATCTATGGAATAGTGAATATGACTGACACATTATTTGTGCGAGTGTAAAAAATGAGAAAACAATCATTCTTCATTTTTTTGTTGTTGACATTCTGTTCCTAAATATTACCACAGGTAAGACCTCCACCCTACCACACATTACAGGTACTGTCAGTGGAATGTTCTTACTGTGTCCACCTATGAATCAGCCCCCTTGCCACTCTGGACCTATAATAGATAACAAACAAATCAAACACCAACAGGGTGTGTACAGTATAATGTAGTCATTTCAGTATTCTTTAAACATCATATTGTGGTATAAAATATACGTACATTTGATATTCTTGCAAGTATGGTTATCTAAGCGGAATTTAAAATTTTGCGCACTCAAAACTTCAATTACAGTGGTTCTCCAGGCTTCTAATTATGTAATTTCTTCTAGGGTATCACCTTCTGTAACTACACCCTCATACTAAAAAGCATACAACAAAATGGGACAAGACCGTTCAGTGCATAATGTAAAATACTTTTAATGAATGGATTTTTTAGACAATTAAATGCTCTGACATAAAGTTAGTTTCACATAAGCCTGTAACTGAATCTGGACAAAAGGTGGAAATTGGCGGATCAACTTCATTCTTGAGTAAGGTGTGAGCTCCAAGAGATTGAATGATGCAAAGTACAGGGAGGTACTACAAACAACCTGCTTC
>NC_086454.1:142158346-142243346 GCF_028390025.1 Pseudophryne corroboree
CCCATATTTAATGCACACACAATATTGCTGGCGTTGTCCGATGCCACAAATCCACAGGAGAGTCCAATTGGGGTAAGCCATTCTGCGATGATCTTCCTCAGTTGCCGTAAGAGGTTTTTAGCTGTGTACGTATTCTGGAAAGCGGTGATACAAAGCGTAGCCTGCCTAGGAAAGAGTTGGCATTTGCGAGATGCTGCTACTGGTGCCGCCGCTGCTGTTCTTGCGGCGGGAATCAATACATCTACCCAGTGGGCTGTCACAGTCATATAGTCCTGAGCCTGCCCTGCTCCACTTGTCCACATGTCCGTGGTTAAGTGGACATTGGGTACAACTGCATTTTTTAGGACACTGGTGAGTCTTTTTCTGAGGTCTGTGTACATTTTCGGTATCGCCTGCCTAGAGAAATGGAACCTAGATGGTATTTGGTACCGGGGACACAGTACCTCCAACAAGTCTCTAGTTGCCTCTGCAGTAATGATGGATACCGGAACCACGTTTCTCACCACCCAGGATGCCAAGGCCTTAGTTATCCGCTTTGCAGCAGGATGACTGCTGTGATATTTCATCTTCCTCGCAAAGGACTGTTGGACAGTCGATTGCTTGGTGGAAGTAGTAAAAGTGGTCTTATGAGTACGACTTCCCCTCTGGGATGACCATCGACTCCCAGCAGCAACAACAGCAGCGCCAGCAGCAGTAGGCGTTACACGCAAGGATGCATCGGAGGAATCCCAGGCAGGAGAGGACTCGTCAGAATTGCCAGTGGCAGTGACATGGCCTGCAGGACTATTGGCATTCCTGGGGAAGGAGGGAATTGACACTGAGGGAGTTGGTGGGGTGGTTTGCGTGAGCTTGGTTACAAGAGGAAGGGATTTACTGGTCAGTGGACTGCTTCCGCTGTCGCCCAAAGTTTTTGAACTTGTCACTGACTTATGATGAATGCGCTGCAGGTGACGTATAAGGGAGGATGTTCCGAGGTGGTTAACGTCCTTACCCCTACTTATTACAGCTTGACAAAGGCAACACACGGCTTGACAAATGTTGTCCGCATTTCTGTTGAAATACTTCCACACCGAAGAGCTGATTTTTTTGGTATTTTCACCAGGCATGTCAATGGCCCTATTCCTCCCACGGACAACAGGTGTCTCCCCGGGTGCCTGACTTAAACAAACCACCTCACCATCAGAATCCTCCTTGTCAATTTCCTCCCCAGCGCCAGCAACACCCATATCCTCCTCATCCTGGTGTACTTCAACACTGACATCTTCAATCTGACTATCAGGAACTGGACTGCGGGTGCTCCTTCCAGCACTTGCAGGGGGCGTGCAAATGGTGGAAGGCGCATGCTCTTCACGTCCAGTGTTGGGAAGGTCAGGCATCGCAAACGACACAATTGGACTCTCCTTGTGGATTTGGGATTTCGAAGAACGCACAGTTCTTTGCTGTGCTTTTGCCAGCTTGAGTCTTTTCATTTTTCTAGCGAGAGGCTGAGTGCTTCCATCCTCATGTGAAGCTGAACCACTAGCCATGAACATAGGCCAGGGCCTCAGCCGTTCCTTGCCACTCCGTGTGGTAAATGGCATATTGGCAAGTTTACGCTTCTCCTCTGACAATTTTATTTTAGATTTTTGAGTCCTTTTTTTACTGATATTTGGTGTTTTGGATTTTACATGCTCTGTACTATGACATTGGGCATCGGCCTTGGCAGACGACGTTGCTGGCATTTCATCGTCTCGGCCATGACTAGTGGCAGCAGCTTCAGCACGAGGTGGAAGTCGATCTTGATCTTTCCCTATTTTTGGAACCTCAACATTTTTGTTCTCCATATTTTAATAGGCACAACTAAAAGGCACCTCAGGTAAACAATGGAGATGGATGGATACTAGTATACTTATGGATGGACGAGCGACTGCCGACACAGAGGTAGCTACAGCCGTGGACTACCGTACTGCGCCTGCTGCTAATATAGACTGGATGATAATGATATAAAAAATATATATATATCACTACTGCAGCCGGACAGGTATATATTATATAATGACGGACCTGCTGGACACTGTCAGCAGCACTGCAGACTCCTAAAGTAAGCTACTAGTAGTATCAAGAAGATAGAAGAAAAAAAAATACCACAGGTAGGTGGTATACAATTATGGATGGACGAGCGACTGCCGACACAGAGGTAGCTACAGCCGTGGACTACCGTACTGCGTCTGCTGCTAATATAGACTGGATGATAATTATATAAAATATATATATATATCACTACTGCAGCCGGACAGGTATATATTATATAATGACGGACCTGCTGGACACTGTCAGCAGCACTGCAGACTCCTAAAGTAAGCTACTAGTAGTATCAAGAAGATAGAAAAAAAAAACACCACAGGTAGGTGGTATACAATTATGGATGGACGAACGACTGCCGACACAGAGGTAGCTACAGCCGTGGACTACCGTACTGCGTCTGCTGCTAATATAGACTGGATGATAATGATATAAAAAATATATATATATCACTACTGCAGCCGGACAGGTATATATTATATAATGACGGACCTGCTGGACACTGTCAGCAGCACTGCAGACTCCTAAAGTAAGCTACTAGTAGTATCAAGAAGATAGAAAAAAAAAAAAACACCACAGGTAGGTGGTATACAATTATGGATGGACGAGCGACTGCCGACACAGAGGTAGCTACAGCCGTGGACTACCGTACTGCGTCTGCTGCTAATATAGACTGGATGATAATGATATAAAATATATATGTATATCACTACTGCAGCCGGACAGGTATATATTATATAATGACGGACCTGCTGGACACTGTCAGCAGCACTGCAGACTCCTAAAGTAAGCTACTAGTAGTATCAAGAAGATAGAAAAGAAAAAAAACACCACAGGTAGGTGGTATACAATTATGGATGGACGAGCGACTGCCGACACAGAGGTAGCTACAGCCGTGGACTACCGTACTGCGTCTGCTGCTAATATAGACTGGATGATAATGATATAAAAAAAATATATATATATATCACTACTGCAGCCGGACAGGTATATATTATATAATGACGGACCTGCTGGACACTGTCAGCAGCACTGCAGACTCCTAAAGTAAGCTACTAGTAGTATCAAGAAGATGGAAAAAAAAAACCACCACAGGTAGGTGGTATACAATTATGGATGGACGAGCAACTGCCGACACAGAGGTAGCTACAGCCGTGGACTACCGTACTGCGTCTGCTGCTAATATAGACTGGATGATAATGATATAAAAAATATATATATATATCACTACTGCAGCCGGACAGGTATATATTATATAATGACGGACCTGCTGGACACTGTCAGCAGCACTGCAGACTCCTAAAGTAAGCTACTAGTAGTATCAAGAAGATAGAAAAAAAAAAAAAACACCACAGGTAGGTGGTATACAATTATGGATGGACGAGCGACTGCCGACACAGAGGTAGCTACAGCCGTGGACTACCGTACTGCGTCTGCTGCTAATATAGACTGGATGATAATGATATAAAAAATATATATATATATATCACTACTGCAGCCGGACAGGTATATATTATATAATGACGGACCTGCTGGACACTGTCAGCAGCACTGCAGACTCCTAAAGTAAGCTACTAGTAGTATCAAGAAGATAGAAAAAAAAAACACCACAGGTAGGTGGTATACAATTATGGATGGACGAGCGACTGCCGACACAGAGGTAGCTACAGCCGTGGACTACCGTACTGCGTCTGCTACTAATATAGACTGGATGATAATGATATAAAAAATATATATATATCACTACTGCAGCCGGACAGGTATATATTATATAATGACGGACCTGCTGGACACTGTCAGCAGCACTGCAGACTCCTAAAGTAAGCTACTAGTAGTATAAAGAAGATAGAAAAAAAAAAAACACCACAGGTAGGTGGTATACAATTATGGATGGACGAGTGACTGCCGACACAGAGGTAGCTACAGCCGTGGACTACCGTACTGCGTCTGCTGCTAATATAGACTGGATGATAATGATATAAAAAATATATATATATCACTACTGCAGCCGGACAGGTATATATTATATAATTAATGACGGACCTGCTGGACACTGTCAGCAGAATGCGTTTATAGAATAAAAACACCACACGACGAGTGTTTAACTTTTTCAGGCAGACAATCACAATATACTGGTGGTCAGACAGTGGTCACTGGTCAGTCACACTGGCAGTGGCACTCTGGCAGCAAAAGTGTGCACTGTTAAATAATATGTACTCCTGCTACTGCTCCCCAGTCTCCCCCACAATTAAGCTGTGTGAGCACTGAGCACTCAGCACAGTCAGATATACATAGATGATGCAGCACACTGAGGCTGAGCACAGATATGGTATACTGTTACTGTGTCACTGTGTATCGTTTTTTTTCAGGCAGAGAACGGATTATATTAAATAATAATATAATAAAAAAACTGCACTGGTGGTCACTGGTCAGTCACTAGTAAACTCTGCACTCTCTGAGTACTCCTAAGCTCCAGTAAATCAAGTGTCTCACTCTCACTCTCTCTCTTCTAATCTAAATGGAGAGGACGCCAGCCACGTCCTCTCCCTATGAATCTCAATGCACGTGGGAAAATGGCGGCGACGCGCGGCTCCTTATATAGAATCCGAGTCTCGCGATAGAATACGAGCCTCGCGAGAATCCGACAGCGGGATGATGACGTTCGGGCGCGCTCCGTGTAAAAAGGCTGAAGTTCGGGGGGGTTCGGATTCCGAGGAACCGAAACCGCTCATCACTAATCATCACACCGACGTTTCGGTCCTTACTGGACCTTTGTCAAGGTTCAAATGATACAAACACAGTTCACCCTTTTATAGCCATAATAGTAATCACGGTGTAACATATAAAACCCAGAATATCCGTGTGTGACATCACATAATAAAAACAAACAGGTATATAATATACAGAAAACCCTTTCATATTACCCCGTGCTCACGCCATCTAGTCCATTACATCTAATAAGTAATTCTATCCAGCATACCCAATTCCGCTGCCGTCCACCGCCGTCCGCTGCCACTGGTGACACGCACGCCGGCGGAAGCGGAAGTGTCAAGCCGTAATCAATGGAACGCAAACACGTGTTACAAACACGTAGTTTGCTCAACCAGTCATCAGAGAGACATATGATCCACGAGACAACTGAACAAAGACAAAGGCGTATCACACGGCTCTCCGTGTCCTAGCAACCATATAAACAATGTGTCACCATATCCATATAAGTGGGTAGAATAACAAAACCACATTCATTTGAATAACCTATGCTCGCTGGTAATAATTAATATAGGGTAATCAGACTAAAATTGGGTAGAATGATTAGGAAATATAAAGTACATCATGCGCTCAAACATCTCAGTATTATTACATACATATAGCACAGGGATAGTATGACAGGACTAGTCTAACTGATCAGAACACACTGCAAAAAATGTAGAAAAATGAAAAAAAATCCAGAGAAAAAATATATATAAGGCCCTATAGCGGGACCACCACGAAAAATGTATTGTATAGTTCACAAAAAGATACTAAGATGCACTGAGTCATTCAAGCCCTTTGGATGAACAATCTCCAGCCTATAGATCCAATAGGCTTCCCGGCGTAAAAGAATCTTCGCTCGATCGCCGCCTCTGGACAATGGTGGTACTCTGTCAATCACCATATAGCGTAGAGCCGTCAGTTGGTGCTTATGTTGCACAAAATGTCGTGCAACCGGTTTGTCAGACCCGCCTGTTTTCAGTGCCTGTCTGATATTAGAGCGGTGGTTGGAGATTCGTTCACGAAAGGACCTAATGGTTTTGCCCACATAAACTAGGGAGCAAGGGCACGTCAGTATATAAATGACATAATCAGATGTACATGTCAAACGATGCTGTATAGATATCCGTTTTCCATCATGTGGGTGTGGGAAGGAATTACCCGTCAGCATACCCCTACATGTCGTGCAATTTGGGCATTTGTAGCACCCTAGTTTCTTTGGGGGTAGCCACCCTTCCACCTCCTTCCCCACAGATTGGTCCGGACGCATCAGCATATTTCGTAGATTCGGTCCACGTCTGTAGGCTATTAACGGTTGTTTGGGGAGCACATCTTTGAGGGTATTGTCTGTTGCCACAATCCCCCAATTCTTTTTCATAGCTGCCCTCGTGGCAAAGCTACCAGTATCATAGGTCGTCAGGAACACAAACGGTTTCTCCATTCTACTTGGAGTTGTTTTACCACCTTTAAAGCGAACTTCAGCTTTGCGTAAACATTTTTCAACCACATTGGGATGGTATCCCCTATCGAGGAACCGATGTTGCATCTCCACCAATTGCTCATTTAGAATCTGAGTATCCGAATTGTTCCGCATGACCCTAATAAATTGGGAAATAGGTAAACTTTCCTTTAGTGGTTTTGGATGGTAGCTGCTGTAGTGTAGCAGTGTGTTCCGATCAGTGACCTTCCTGTACAACTTAAATCCATATCCCCTGTCAGTGGTGAATACAGTCACGTCCAGAAAATTAATACTATTGGAGTCACATTCCATAGTAAAACGAATCGGTGTATCTAATTGATTGAGATGCATCACCATACTCTCTAAAGCAGTTCTATCTCCAGACCATAATAGAAACACGTCATCTATGAAACGTTTGTAATAACCGATACTACCCCCAAACATCGGGAATATATATTGTTGTTCATACTCATCCATACATAAGTTAGCATACGCCGGGGCTATATTACTTCCCATCGCGGTCCCAGATGTTTGGAGGTAGTATCGGTCACCAAATTTAAAATAATTACACATAAGTGTCATATCTAACAGTTCCAGCAGAAACTCAATGGGTGGATGACGGTGGTGGTTGCTCAACAGTGCTCTTTTGACCGCGGCCATACCTGCCTGGTGAGGTATGACCGTATACAGTGAGGATACATCCATTGTGACTAGCAAAAAACCTTTAGTGTCAACCATAATAGACTTTAGCTCATTTATGAAATCACCAGTATCCTTAATGTAACTTTTTATTTTTTTCACACACGGTTGGAGATGAGTGTCAAGATATCGTGCAACTGGTTGGAATAATGACCCACGGGCAGAGATGATAGGTCTGCCCGGGGGGGTTTTCATATTCTTGTGTACTTTCGTCAGTGTATATATGATTGGGCATATAGGGAAATCTGTGTGCAAAAAAGATGACACAGTTTCAGTGATAATGCCCATGTTCAATGCACCCTCTACCACCATATCCAACTTCTTTTTAAATACTATCGTGGGATCATTGTCAAGTATCCTATACGTATGGTCGTCACTAAGTTGGCGTATGATCTCATCATTGTATGCCGTTGTGTCTTGGAGCACCACAGCCCCACCCTTGTCTGCTGGGCGTATAGTGATGGTAAGGTTTTCTTTTAATTGCTTCAAAGCCGTGTTTTCTGCCTTGCTGAGATTAGGCCTACCTCTGGTGGTATTTTTCATAGAATCAGTTACCGATTGATCCATCATACGAGAAAAGGTTTTTATATTAATGTTATTAGATGGTGGATCGTAGGTACTTTTCTTTCTGAACCGGGAATCGGTCATATCACATGTATTGCCCACACATTTTTCTTTAAGTCTAAGATTACGAGCCAGGCAATAATTATCAATCCTCCACCTCATAGGATCAAAATGTACAGTGGGGATAAAGGACAAACCACGTGAAAGAACCTTTTCCTGGTCCGAACTAAGGGTAACCGAAGACAAATTAATTACTTTGCCCGTGGATTCTTCGGGGTTTTTTTTGTTGTGTTTTTTATAGGACCCCCTCCTTGGGTGGGGCCTTTTGTGTCTATTTGTATAGGGTCCAGTTGTGACCGTGTAGCCACCCGAGAAAAAGGTTGACGTTGGTAATTTCTGGAGTCGGAGTTTTCTCTCTCGGAGCTGGAGGCAGTGGAGTATTGATCAAACTGATATTGACCTCTCCTGGATCTGAAATCTCTTGTTTTACGAGGAGGGAAATCATTACCTACTAGCCATCCATACACCCTATGGTCCCTGTAGTCTTTTTCCACTTTCTCCAGTTTACTCCGTTTAAAGTTAATTAAATCGGTTTTATATTTGTCAATCTGTGTATTTAGCTTAAGAAGCCAATCCTCAGATTTATCAGTAAGGAGTACATTCTCCAATTGTTCTCTGTTGGTACTAAGATCATTTCTAACCTTTTTAAGTTCAACTCCAACTTCCTCAATCACTAATAATAGTAAATCTAGTGAGCATTTGTTCAGGATTCCACACCATCGGCTACAAAACACAGGGTTATTGCGGCCGATGGTGGGGATATTCCGAACACGAAACCCACGTGGAATTTGCTTCTTCCGAAAATAGTCGGACAGAAACTGTCCATGTAACAAAAGATCAGTTTCACGCTTGTTAAGATTCAATAATTTGTAGTATACATCAATTGCTTTTTCTCCCGGTATGGCATTAAAATCAGCAAAATTAAAGAGAAGACGTTCTGCATCATCATCAGTATAAGACACTAGGGATGTGCACTTGAAATTTTTCGGGTTTTGTGTTTTGGTTTTGGGTTCGGTTCCGCGGCCGTGTTTTGGGTTCGACCGTGTTTTGGCAAAACCTCACCGAATTTTTTTTGTCGGATTCGGGTGTGTTTTGGATTCGGGTGTTTTTTTCAAAAAACCCTAAAAAACAGCTTAAATCATAGAATTTGGGGGTCATTTTGATCCCAAAGTATTATTAACCTCAAAAACCATAATTTCCACTCATTTTCAGTCTATTCTGAATACCTCACACCTCACAATATTATTTTTAGTCCTAAAATTTGCACCGAGGTCGCTGGATGACTAAGCTAAGCGACCCTAGTGGCCGACACAAACACCTGGCCCATCTAGGAGTGGCACTGCAGTGTCACGCAGGATGGCCCTTCCAAAAAACACTCCCCAAACAGCACATGACGCAAAGAAGAAAAAAAGAGGCGCAATGAGGTAGCTGTGTGAGTAAGCTAAGCGACCCTAGTGGCCGACACAAACACCTGGCCCATCTAGGAGTGGCACTGCAGTGTCACGCAGGATGGCCCTTCCAAAAAACACTCCCCAAACAGCACATGACGCAAAGAAGAAAAAAAGAGGCGCAATGAGGTAGCTGTGTGAGTAAGCTAAGCGACCCTAGTGGCCGACACAAACACCTGGCCCATCTAGGAGTGGCACTGCAGTGTCACGCAGGATGGCCCTTCCAAAAAACACTCCCCAAACAGCACATGACGCAAAGAAGAAAAAAAGAGGCGCAATGAGGTAGCTGTGTGAGTAAGCTAAGCGACCCTAGTGGCCGACACAAACACCTGGCCCATCTAGGAGTGGCACTGCAGTGTCACGCAGGATGGCCCTTCCAAAAAACACTCCCCAAACAGCACATGACGCAAAGAAGAAAAAAGAGGCGCAATGAGGTAGCTGTGTGAGTAAGATAAGCGACCCTGGTGGCCGACACAAACACCTGGCCCATCTAGGAGTGGCACTGCAGTGTCACGCAGGATGGCCCTTCCAAAAAACACTCCCCAAACAGCACATGACGCAAAGAAGAAAAAAAGAGGCGCAATGAGGTAGCTGTGTGAGTAAGCTAAGCGACCCTAGTGGCCGACACAAACACCTGGCCCATCTAGGAGTGGCACTGCAGTGTCACGCAGGATGGCCCTTCCAAAAAACACTCCCCAAACAGCACATGACGCAAAGAAGAAAAAAAGAGGCGCAATGAGGTAGCTGTGTGAGTAAGATAAGCGACCCTAGTGGCCGACACAAACACCTGGCCCATCTAGGAGTGGCACTGCAGTGTCACGCAGGATGGCCCTTCCAAAAAACACTCCCCAAACAGCACATGACGCAAATAAAAATGAAAGAAAAAAGAGGTGCAAGATGGAATTGTCCTTGGGCCCTCCCACCCACCCTTATGTTGTATAAACAGGACATGCACACTTTAACCAACCCATCATTTCAGTGACAGGGTCTGCCACACGACTGTGACTGAAATGACGGGTTGGTTTGGACCCCCACCGAAAAAGAAGCAATTAATCTCTCCTTGCACAAACTGGCTCTACAGAGGCAAGATGTCCACCGCATCATCATCCTCCGATATATCACCGTGTACATCCCGCTCCTCACAGATTATCAATTCGTCCCCACTGGAATCCACCATCTCAGCTCCCTGTGTACTTTGTGGAGGCAATTGCTGCTGGTCAATGTCTCCACGGAGGAATTGATTATAATTCATTTTAATGAACATCATCTTCTCCACATTTTCTGGAAGTAACCTCGTACGCAGATTGCTGACAAGGTGAGCGGCGGCACTAAACACTCTTTCGGAGTACACACTTGTGGGAGGGCAACTTAGGTAGAATAAAGCCAGTTTGTGCAAGGGCCTCCAAATTGCCTCTTTTTCCTGCCAGTATAAGTACGGACTGTCTGACGTGCCTACTTGGATGCGGTCACTCATATAATCCTCCACCATTCTTTCAATGGTGAGAGAATCATATGCAGTGACAGTAGACGACATGTCCGTAATCGTTGTCAGGTCCTTCAGTCCGGACCAGATGTCAGCATCAGCAGTCGCTCCAGACTGCCCTGCATCACCGCCAGCGGGTGGGCTCGGAATTCTGAGCCTTTTCCTCGCACCCCCAGTTGCGGGAGAATGTGAAGGAGGAGATGTTGACAGGTCGCGTTCCGCTTGACTTGACAATTTTGTCACCAGCAGGTCTTTGAACCCCAGCAGACTTGTGTCTGCCGGAAAGAGAGATCCAAGGTAGGTTTTAAATCTAGGATCGAGCACGGTGGCCAAAATGTAGTGCTCTGATTTCAACAGATTGACCACCCGTGAATCCTTGTTAAGCGAATTAAGGGCTCCATCCACAAGTCCCACATGCCTAGCGGAATCGCTCCCTTTTAGCTCCTCCTTCAATGCCTCCAGCTTCTTCTGCAAAAGCCTGATGAGGGGAATGACCTGACTCAGGCTGGCAGTGTCTGAACTGACTTCACGTGTGGCAAGTTCAAAAGGTTGCAGAACCTTGCACAACGTTGAAATCATTCTCCACTGCGCTTGAGACAGGTACATTCCACCTCCTATATCGTGCTCAATTGTATAGGCTTGAATGGCCTTTTGCTGCTCCTCCAACCACTGAAGCATATAGAGGGTTGAATTCCACCTCGTTACCACTTCTTGCTTCAGATGATGGCAGGGCAGGTTCAGGCGTTTTTGGTGGTGCTCCAGTCTTCTGTACGTGGTGCCTGTACGCCGAAAGTGTCCCGCAATTCTTCTGGCCACCGACAGCATCTCTTGCACGCCCCTGTCGTTTTTTTAAAAATTCTGCACCACCAAATTCAAGGTATGTGCAAAACATGGGACGTGCTGGAATTTGCCCATATTTAATGCACACACAATATTGCTGGCGTTGTCCGATGCCACAAATCCACAGGAGAGTCCAATTGGGGTAAGCCATTCCGCGATGATCTTCCTCAGTTGCCGTAAGAGGTTTTCAGCTGTGTGCGTATTCTGGAAACCGGTGATACAAAGCGTAGCCTGCCTAGGAAAGAGTTGGCGTTTGCGAGATGCTGCTACTGGTGCCGCCGCTGCTGATCTTGCGGCGGGAGTCCATACATCTACCCAGTGGGCTGTCACAGTCATATAGTCCTGACCCTGCCCTGCTCCACTTGTCCACATGTCCGTGGTTAAGTGGACATTGGGTACAACTGCATTTTTTAGGACACTGGTGAGTCTTTTTCTGACGTCCGTGTACATTCTCGGTATCGCCTGCCTAGAGAAGTGGAACCTAGATGGTATTTGGTAACGGGGGCACACTGCCTCAAGAAATTGTCTAGTTCCCTGTGAACTAACGGCGGATACCGGACGCACGTCTAACACCAACATAGTTGTCAAGGCCTCAGTTATCCGCTTTGCAACAGGATGACTGCTGTGATATTTCATCTTCCTCGCAAAGGACTGTTGGACAGTCAATTGCTTGGTGGAAGTAGTAAAAGTGGGCTTACGACTTCCCCTCTGGGATGACCATCGACTCCCAGCAGCAACAACAGCAGCGCCAGCAGCAGTAGGCGTTACACGCAAGGATGCATCGGAGGAATCCCAGGCAGGAGAGGACTCGTCAGAATTGCCAGTGACATGGCATGCAGGACTATTGGAATTCCTGGGGAAGGAGGAAATTGACACTGAGGGAGTTGGTGGGGTGGTTTGCGTGAGCTTGGTTACAAGAGGAAGGGATTTACTGGTCAGTGGACTGCTTCCGCTGTCGCCCAAAGTTTTTGAACTTGTCACTGACTTATTATGAATGCGCTGCAGGTGACGTATAAGGGAGGATGTTCCGAGGTGGTTAACGTCCTTACCCCTACTTATTACAGCTTGACAAAGGCAACACACGGCTTGACAAATGTTGTCCGCATTTCTGGTGAAATACTTCCACACCGAAGAGCTGATTTTTTTGGTATTTTCACCAGGCATGTCAACGGCCCTATTCCTCCCACGGACAACAGGTGTCTCCCCGGGTGCCTGACTTAAACAAACCACCTCACCATCAGAATCCTCCTTGTCAATTTCCTCCCCAGCGCCAGCAACACCCATATCCTCCTCATCCTGGTGTACTTCAACACTGACATCTTCAATCTGACTATCAGGAACTGGACTGCGGGTGCTCCTTCCAGCACTTGCAGGGGGCGTGCAAATGGTGGAAGGCGCATGCTCTTCACGTCCAGTGTTGGGAAGGTCAGGGATCGCAACCGACACAATTGGACTCTCCTTGTGGATTTGGGATTTCGAAGAACGCACAGTTCTTTGCGGTGCTTTTGCCAGCTTGAGTCTTTTCAGTTTTCTAGCGAGAGGCTGAGTGCTTCCATCCTCATGTGAAGCTGAACCACTAGCCATGAACATAGGCCAGGGCCTCAGCCGTTCCTTGCCACTCCGTGTGGTAAATGGCATATTGGCAAGTTTACGCTTCTCCTCCGACAATTTTATTTTAGATTTTGGAGTCCTTTTTTTACTGATATTTGGTGTTTTGGATTTGACATGCTCTGTACTATGACATTGGGCATCGGCCTTGGCAGACGACGTTGCTGGCATTTCATCGTCTCGGCCATGACTAGTGGCAGCAGCTTCAGCACGAGGTGGAAGTGGATCTTGATCTTTCCCTAATTTTGGAACCTCAACATTTTTGTTCTCCATATTTTAATAGGCACAACTAAAAGGCACCTCAGGTAAACAATGGAGATGGATGGATACTAGTATACTTATGGATGGACGAGCGACTGCCGACACAGAGGTAGCTACAGCCGTGGACTACCGTACTGTGTCTGCTGCTAATATAGACTGGATGATAAGGAGATGAAATCAATATATATTATATCACACTAGTACTGCAGCCGGACAGGTAGATATATTTATTATGTAATGACTGATGACGGACCTGCTGGACACTGTCAGCTCAGCAGCACCGCAGACTGCTACAGTAAGCTACTATAGTAGTATGTATAAAGAAGAAAGAAAAAAAAAACCACGGGTAGGTGGTATACAATTATGGATGGACGAGCGACTGCCGACACAGAGGTAGCTACAGCCGTGGACTACCGTACTGTGTCTGCTGCTAATATAGACTGGATGATAATGAGATGAAATCAATATATATATATATAATATCACTAGTACTGCAGCCGGACAGGTAGATATATTTATTATGTAATGACTGATGACGGACCTGCTGGACACTGTCAGCTCAGCAGCACCGCAGACTGCTACAGTAAGCTACTATAGTAGTATGTATAAAGAAGAAAGAAAAAAAAAAAACCACGGGTAGGTGGTATACAATTATGGATGGACCAGCGACTGCCGACACAGAGGTAGCTACAGCCGTGGACTACCGTACTGTGTCTGCTGCTAATATAGACTGGATGATAATGAGATGAAATCAATATATATATATATAATATCACTAGTACTGCAGCCGGACAGGTATATATATTTATTATGTAATGACTGATGACGGACCTGCTGGACACTGTCAGCTCAGCAGCACCGCAGACTGCTACAGTAAGCTACTATAGTAGTATGTATAAAGAAGAGAGAAAAAAAAAACCACGGGTAGGTGGTATACAATTATGGATGGACGAGCGACTGCCGACACAGAGGTAGCTACAGCCGTGGACCACCGTACTGTGTCTGCTGCTAATATAGACTGGATGATAAGGAGATGAAATCAATATATATATATATATATATAATATCACTAGTACTGCAGCCGGACAGGTATATATATTTATTATGTAATGACTGATGACGGACCTGCTGGACACTGTCAGCTCAGCAGCACCGCAGACCACTACAGTAAGCTACTATAGTAGTATGTATAAAGAAGAAAGAAAAAAAAAACCACGGGTAGGTGGTATACAATTATGGATGGACGAGCGACTGCCGACACAGAGGTAGCTACAGCCGTGGACTACCGTACTGTGTCTGCTGCTAATATAGACTGGATGATAATGAGATGAAATCAATATATATATATATAATATCACTAGTACTGCAGCCGGACAGGTATATATATTTATTATGTAATGACTGATGACGGACCTGCTGGACACTGTCAGCTCAGCAGCACCGCAGACTGCTACAGTAAGCTACTATAGTAGTATATATAAAGAAGAAAGAAAAAAAAAACCACGGGTAGGTGGTATACAATTATGTATGGACGAGCGACTGCCGACACAGAGGTAGCTACAGCCGTGGACTACCGTACTGTGTCTGCTGCTAATATAGACTGGATGATAAGGAGATGAAATTAATATATATATATATATAATATCACTAGTACTGCAGCCGGACAGGTATATATATTTATTATGTAATGACTGATGACGGACCTGCTGGACACTGTCAGCTCAGCAGCACCGCAGACTGCTACAGTAAGCTACTATAGTAGTATGTATAAAGAAGAAAGAAAAAAAAAACCACGGGTAGGTGGTATACAATTATGGATGGACGAGCGACTGCCGACACAGAGGTAGCTACAGCCGTGGACTACCGTACTGTGTCTGCTGCTAATATAGACTGGATGATAATGAGATGAAATCAATATATATATATAATATCACTAGTACTGCAGCCGGACAGGTATATATATTTATTATGTAATGACTGATGACGGACCTGCTGGACACAGTCAGCTCAGCAGCACCGCAGACTGCTACAGTAAGCTACTATAGTAGTATGTATAAAGAAGAAAAAAAAAAAAAAACCACGGGTAGGTGGTATGTGATAGCCGGGCAGCGGCCGCTCCATCAGTTATTTTTAAAAAAGCAATGCACACCAGGCCATGTCATCACATAAGCAAGCAGTTTATTCACAGTTCAGACAGGGTTATCACGACAGTAACATTTAACTCCTTGTTCTCCTCTCCAGTGCAATATTCATATGGGTTACATCAAATTACATCTCCTTTCATTTGCTTCACGGGCAATAACAGTATTTACAGCGATGTGACATCATTACAGTACAGAACATACCAGCGCAGTCTCTGGGAATCAGTAGTGCGGCTTTCGCAAACTGAAATTCATTTTAGTGTGCTCTCCCCCATTCGCTAGGGGCTCTATCTAAACGGGATCTCCTGTACACGTTACTGGGGGCCTTCCGCCAAACGTGGTTCCTACCACTCACCCAGCTCGTCCTATCCCGCAGACTCACACCTCCCGTCCTGCTTCTTGGGTACCCCGGAAGGTCCTTTGTTCCTGGTTCCTTCCACTGTACTCTGCATACTGTGGCTCTCACACTGCACTCTCCATCTCTCACTGAAGCTGCTGGCTCTCCCTCTCTTCATAGCAACACCCACACGCTGCTCTTCTTTCCATCATGCCAGGGACTGTGGAGTGCCATTCTTGTTCCACAGTCCCCAGCCTGCGTTTCTCCTGGACACTTAGCCTGTGCCTTCCATCCTCAGTCCTCAGCTCACACTGCACTATCCTGTGCTTTGTTCCTTCTTCTAAAATCCCCCTGCACTTCCTGTCCTAACCCCCTACATGTGGCAGGGTCTGCTAGAACTGGTTTGGGGCCATAAAACTCCCCCACTCACTGATAAGAATTAAATGGCTTTTGGAACTTTCCAATATCTCTTGTCTCCTAACATTCCAGTATGCCACATACACCCCTGCTAAAATCTTGCGTGTCCCCACGCAATATACCTATGAGCTTGCAAAAAGTCTAGCAAGGAACAGTCTCTTACTGTATACTCTACAGCAAGGTCAAAACATAACACACAATAAACAAGCATAATTGCAGTATACATCACACACAGTATAACAATCACATGAGCAGAAAAACATGGCATGCAAACACACAATATAACAATCACATGAGCAGAAAAACATGGCATCACATGAAATACAAATCACATATACTGCTGTCTTTTTCCTGTGAATTACAGTCCTGGGTCACAGATGATCATGAATGTTCCAACATCTTCTGGCAATTGTGGCAAACACTTAGAACCTGCCCGTGCCGGCCCTTATCTCCCTCAGTTCGCTGGGTCAAAAGAGGTAGGTGGCTTTCATGGGCCCCTCCCAATAAAGTTTTCCCCAAATTTGTCAAATAAATCTTCGGTACCGATCCTGTTCGTGGACGCCAAGTTGTGATAGCCGGGCAGCGGCCGCTCCATCAGTTATTTTAAAAAAAGCATTGCACACCAGGCCATGTCATCACATAATCAAGCAATTTATTCACAGTTCAGACAGGGTTATCACGACAGTAACATTTAACTCCTTGTTCTCCTCTCCAGCGCAATATTCATATGGGTTACATCAAGTTACATCTCCTTTCATTTGCTTCACGGGCAATAACAGCATTTACAGCGATGTGACATCATTACAGTACAGTACATACCAGCGCAGTCTCTGGGAATCAGTAGTGCGGCTTTCGCAAACTGAAATTCATTTTAGTGTGCTCTCCCCCATTCGCTAGGGGCTCTATCTAAACGGGATCTCCTGTACACGTTACTGGGGGCCTTCCGCCAAACGTGGTTCCTACCACTCACCCAGCTCGTCCTATCCCGCAGACTCACACCTCCCGTCCTGCTTCTTGGGTACCCCGGAAGGTCCTTTGTTCCTGGTTCCTTCCACTGTACTCTGCATACTGTGGCTCTCACACTGCACTCTCCATCTCTCACTGAAGCTGCTGGCTCTCCCTCTCTTCATAGCAACACCCACACGCTGCTCTTCTTTCCATCATGCCAGGGACTGTGGAGTGCCATTCTTGTTCCACAGTCCCCAGCCTGCGTTTCTCCTGGACACTTAGCCTGTGCCTTCCATCCTCAGTCCTCAGCTCACACTGCACTATCCTGTGCTTTGTTCCTTCTTCTAAAATCCCCCTGCACTTCCTGTCCTAACCCCCTACATGTGGCAGGGTCTGCTAGAACTGGTTTGGGGCCATAAAACTCCCCCACTCACTGATAAGAATTAAATGGCTTTTGGAACTTTCCAATATCTCTTGTCTCCTAACATTCCAGTATGCCACAGGTATACAATATTATATATATATTATATACAATTATATATATATATATATATATATATATATATTAAACTGGTGGTGACTGGTGGTCAGGTCACTGGTCACACTATCAGCAACTTGCAAGTAGTACTCCTAAGCAGACAATCACAATATATATTATACTGGTGGTCAGTGTGGTCACAATGGCAGTGTGGCACTCTGGCAGCAAAAGTGTGCACTGTACGTTATATGTACTCCTGAGTCCTGCTCTCAGACTCTAACTGCTCCCCACTGTCAGTGTCTCCCCCACAAGTCAGATAATATACAGTCACACTATCTATCACTTCAGCAAGTAACTAGTACTCCTCCTAATGCTCCCCAAAATTACTACTGTGTCTCTCTCTACTGTCTCACTCTCTTCTCTATAAACGGAGAGGACGCCAGCCACGTCCTCTCCCTATGAATCTCAATGCACGTATGAAAATGGCGGCGACGCGCGGCTCCTTATATAGAATCCGAGTCTCGCGATAGAATCCGAGCCTCGCGAGAATCCGACAGCGGGATGATGACGTTCGGGCGCGCTCGGGTTAACCGAGCAAGGCGGGAAGATCCGAGTCGCTCGGCCCCGTGTAAAAAAACATGAAGTTCGGGCGAGTTCGGATTCCGAGGAACCGAACCCGCTCATCCCTATAAGACACCTGACCATATTCCGCATTAGATAATAATTCTGTATTGACAAAGCTTTCCATAACTAAACCCTGCCTAAATAACTGGACATGAATGTGTCAACCAGCGACTTATGGGAAAAAACTAATACAAAAATATACAACTACAAAAAAAAAAATAAAAAAAAATAAGAGAAAAATATATAAAAAACAGATATAGAGATCCGTCCTGGCAGGTACCTTGATATTCACCAACCATAGAACAGTCAGTTAGTATCCAGGATATTTAAGAGCAATAGCAGCATCATTAGGGCAAAAAGATTAAATCCAGCTTATATCGGGGTGCACAACAAAAAATCAAAATGACCTCCAATAGGGGGTGTGCATAAGGAAATAACTATAAATCAAGAGTTGTTTGCACTCTCCATATCAAATACACTTGCTGGGGTGTCACTCAAAGTTCATTGAGTCAAGGGCAAAAGTCTTTCCTCCATGAATGTATAAAAATCTTGAAAAGAGTGCACTCACCAGTCGAATCATATGATCAATCAGGGTTTAATGTGGCATAGACATAATCATCACACCGACGTTTCGGTCCTTACTGGACCTTTGTCAAGGTTCAAATGATACAAACACAGTTCACCCTTTTATAGCCATAATAGTAATCACAGTGTAACATATAAAACCCGGAATATCCATGTGTGACATCACATAATAAAAACAAACAGGTATATAATATACAGAAAACCCTTTCATATTACCCCGTGCTCACGCCATCTAGTCCATTACATCTAATAAGTAATTCTATCCAGCATACCCAATTCCGCTGCCGTCCGCCGCCGTCCGCCGCCACTGGTGACACGCACGCCGGCGGAAGCGGAAGTGTCAAGCCGTAATCAATGGAACGCAAACACGTGTTACAAACACGTAGTTTGCTCAACCAGTCATCAGAGAGACATATGATCCACGAGACAACTGAACAAAGACAAAGGCGTATCACACGGCTCTCCGTGTCCTAGCAACCATATAAACAATGTGTCACCATATCCATATAAGTGGGTAGAATAACAAAACCACATTCATTTGAATAACCTATGCTCGCTGGTAATAATTAATATAGGGTAATCAGACTAAAATTGGGTAGAATGATTAGGAAATATAAAGTACATCATGCGCTCAAACATCGCAGTATTATTACATACATATAGCACATGGATAGTATGACAGGACTAGTCTAACTGATCAGAACACACTGCAAAAAATGTACAAAAATGAAAAAAAATCCAGAGAAAAAATATA
Organism: Pseudophryne corroboree; assembly: GCF_028390025.1. Lineage (NCBI taxonomy): Eukaryota > Metazoa > Chordata > Amphibia > Anura > Myobatrachidae > Pseudophryne > Pseudophryne corroboree. The sequence goes on from NC_086454.1 coordinate 142,177,865, forward strand.
TATATATAAGGCCCTATAGCGGGACCACCACGAAAAATGTATTGTATAGTTCACAAAAAGATACTAAGATGCACTGAGTCATTCAAGCCCTTTGGATGAACAGTCTCCAGCCTATAGATCCAATAGGCTTCCCGGCGTAAAAGAATCTTCGCTCGATCGCCGCCTCTGGACAATGGTGGTACTCTGTCAATCACCATATAGCGTAGAGCCGTCAGTTGGTGCTTATGTTGCACAAAATGTCGTGCAACCGGTTTGTCAGACCCGCCTGTTTTCAGTGCCTGTCTGATATTAGAGCGGTGGTTGGAGATTCGTTCACGAAAGGACCTAATGGTTTTGCCCACGGCGATCGAGCGAAGATTCTTTTACGCCGGGAAGCCTATTGGATCTATAGGCTGGAGACTGTTCATCCAAAGGGCTTGAATGACTCAGTGCATCTTAGTATCTTTTTGTGAACTATACAATACATTTTTCGTGGTGGTCCCGCTATAGGGCCTTATATATATTTTTTTTTTCTCTGGATTTTTTTTTTCATTTTTCTACATTTTTTGCAGTGTGTTCTGATCAGTTAGACTAGTCCTGTCATACTATCCATGTGCTATATGTATGTAATAATACTGAGATGTTTGAGCGCATGATATACTTTATATTTTCTAATCATTCTACCCAATTTTAGTCTGATTACCCTATATTAATTATTACCAGCGAGCATAGATTATTCAAAAGAATGTGGTTTTGTTATGCTACCCACTTATATGGATATGGTGACACATTGTTTATATGGTTGCTAGGACACGGAGAGCCGTGTGATACGCCTTTGTCTTTGTTCAGTTGTCTCGTGGATCATATGTCTCTCTGATGACTGGTTGAGCAAACTACGTGTTTGTAACACGTGTTTGCGTTCCATTGATTACGGCTTGACACTTCCGCTTCCGCCGGCGTGCGTGTCACCAGTGGCGGCGGACGGCAGCGGAATTGGGTATGCTGGATAGAATTACTTATTAGATGTAATGGACTAGATGGCGTGAGCACGGGGTAATATGAAAGGGTTTTCTGTATATTATATACCTGTTTGTTTTTATTATGTGATGTCACACACGGATATTCCGGGTTTTATATGTTACACTGTGATTACTATTATGGCTATAAAAGGGTGAACTGTGTTTGTATCATTTGAACCTTGACAAAGGTCCAGTAAGGACCGAAACGTCGGTGTGATGATTATGTCTATGCCACATTAAACCCTGATTGATCATATGATTCGACTGGTGAGTGCACTCTTTTCAAGATTTTTATACATTCATGGAGGAAAGACTTTTGCCCTTGACTCAATGAACTTTGAGTGACACCCCAGCAAGTGTATTTGATATGGAGAGTGCAAACAACTCTTGATTTATAGTTATTTCCTTATGCACACCCCCTATTGGAGGTCATTTGGATTTTTTGTTGTGCACCCCGATATAAGCTGGATTTAATCTTTTTGCCCTAATGATGCTGCTATTGCTCTTAAATATCCTGGATACTAACTGACTGTTCTATGGTTGGTGAATATCAAGGTACCTGCCAGGACTGATCTCTATATCTGTTTTTTATATATTTTTCTCTTATTTTTTTGTTTGTTTTTTTGTAGTTGTATATTTTTGTATTAGTTTTCTCCCATAAGTCGCTGGTTGATACATTCATGTCCAGTTATTTAGGCAGGGTTTAGTTATGGAAAGCCTTGTCAATCCAGAATTATTATCTAATGCGGAATATGGTCAGGTGTCTTATACTGATGATGATGAAGAACGTCTTCTCTTTAATTTTGCTGATTTTAATGCCATACCGGGAGAAAAAGCAATTGATGTATACTACAAATTATTGAATCTTAACAAGCGTGAAACTGATCTTTTGTTACATGGACAGTTTCTGTCCGACTATTTTCGGAAGAAGCAAATTCCACGTGGGTTTCGTGTTCGGAATATCCCCACCATCGGCCGCAATAACCCTGTGTTTTGTAGCCGATGGTGTGGAATCCTGAACAAATGCTCACTAGATTTACTATTATTAGTGATTGAGGAAGTTGGAGTTGAACTTAAAAAGGTTAGAAATGATCTTAGTACCAACAGAGAACAATTGGAGAATGTACTCCTTACTGATAATCTGAGGATTGGCTTCTTAAGCTAAATACACAGATTGACAAATATAAAACCGATTTAATTAACTTTAAACGGAGTAAACTGGAGAAAGTGGAAAAAGACTACAGGGACCATAGGGTGTATGGATGGCTAGTAGGTAATGATTTCCCTCCTCGTAAAACAAGAGATTTCAGATCCAGGAGAGGTCAATATCAGTTTGATCAATACTCCACTGCCTCCAGCTCCGAGAGAGAAAACTCCGACTCCAGAAATTACCAACGTCAACCTTTTTCTCGGGTGGCTACACGGTCACAACTGGACCCTATACAAATAGACACAAAAGGCCCCACCCAAGGAGGGGGTCCTATAAAAAACACAACAACAAAAAAACCCGAAGAATCCACGGGCAAAGTAATTAATTTGTCTTCGGTTACCCTTAGTTCGGACCAGGAAAAGGTTCTTTCACGTGGTTTGTCCTTTATCCCCACTGTACATTTTGATCCTATGAGGTGGAGGATTGATAATTATTGCCTGGCTCGTAATCTTAGACTTAAAGAAAAATTTGTGGGCAATACACGTGATATGACCGATTCCCGGTTCAGAAAGAAAAGTACCTACGATCCACCATCTAATAACATTAATATAAAAACCTTTTCTCGTATGATGGATCAATCGGTAACTGATTCTATGAAAAATACCACCAGAGGTAGGCCTAATCTCAGCAAGGCAGAAAACGCGGCTTTGAAGCAATTAAAAGAAAACCTTACCATCACTATACGCCCAGCAGACAAGGGTGGGGCTGTGGTGCTCCAAGACACAACGGCATACAATGATGAGATCATACGCCAACTTAGTGACGACCATACATATAGGATACTTGACAATGATCCCACGATAGTATTTAAAAAGAAGTTGGATATGGTGGTAGAGGGTGCATTGAACATGGGCATTATCACTGAAACTGTGTCATCTTTTTTGCACACAGATTTCCCTATATGCCCAATCATATATACACTGCCGAAAGTACACAAGAATATGAAACCCCCCCCCGGGCAGACCTATCATCTCTGCCCGTGGGTCATTATTCCAACCAGTTGCACGATATCTTGACACTCATCTCCAACCGTGTGTGAAAAAAATAAAAAGTTACATTAAGGATACTGGTGATTTCATAAATGAGCTAAAGTCTATTATGGTTGACACTAAAGGTTTTTTGCTAGTTACAATGGATGTATCCTCACTGTATACGGTCATACCTCACCAGGCAGGTATGGCCGCGGTCAAAAGAGCACTGTTGAGCAACCACCACCGTCATCCACCCATTGAGTTTCTGCTGGAACTGTTAGAGATGACACTTATGTGTAATTATTTTAAATTTGGTGACCGATACTACCTCCAAACATCTGGGACCGCGATGGGAAGTAATATAGCCCCGGCGTATGCTAACTTATATATGGATGAGTATGAACAACAATATATATTCCCGATGTTTGGGGGTAGTATCGGTTATTACAAACGTTTCATAGATGACGTGTTTCTATTATGGTCTGGAGATAGAACTGCTTTAGAGAGTATGGTGATGCATCTCAATCAATTAGATACACCGATTCGTTTTACTATGGAATGTGACTCCAATAGTATATTTTATGGACGTGACTGTATTCACCACTGACAGGGGATATGGATTTAAGTTGTACAGGAAGGTCACTGATCGGAACACACTGCTACACTACAGCAGCTACCATCCAAAACCACTAAAGGAAAGTTTACCTATTTCCCAATTTATTAGGGTCATGCGGAACAATTCGGATACTCAGATTCTAAATGAGCAATTGGTGGAGATGCAACATCGGTTCCTCGATAGGGGATACCATCCCAATGTGGTTGAAAAATGTTTACGCAAAGCTGAAGTTCGCTTTAAAGGTGGTAAAACAACTCCAAGTAGAATGAAGAAACCGTTTGTGTTCCTGACGACCTATGATACTGGTAGCTTTGCCACAAGGGCAGCTATGAAAAAGAATTGGGGGATTGTGGCAACAGACAATACCCTCAAAGATGTGCTCCCCAAACAACCGTTAATAGCCTACAGACGTGGACCGAATCTACGAAATATGCTGATGCGTCCGGACCAATCTGTGGGGAAGGAGGTGGAAGGGTGGCTACCCCCAAAGAAACTAGGGTGCTACAAATGCCCAAATTGCACGACATGTAGGGGTATGCTGACGGGTAATTCCTTCCCACACCCACATGATGGAAAACTGATATCTATACAGCATCGTTTGACATGTACATCTGATTATGTCATTTATATACTGACGTGCCCTTGCTCACTAGTTTATGTGGGCAAAACCATTAGGTCCTTTCGTGAACGAATCTCCAACCACCGCTCTAATATCAGACAGGCACTGAAAACAGGCGGGTCTGACAAACCGGTTGCACGACATTTTGTGCAACATAAGCACCAACTGAAGGCTCTACGCTATATGGAGATTGACAGAGTACCACCATTGTCCAGAGGCGGCGATCGAGCGAAGATTTTTTTACGCCGGGAAGCCTATTGGATCTATAGGCTGGAGACTGTTCATCCAAAGGGCTTGAATGACTCAGTGCATCTTAGTATCTTTTTGTGAACTATACAATACATTTTTCGTGGTGGTCCCGCTATAGGGCCTTATATATATTTTTTTTTTCTCTGGATTTTTTTTCATTTTTCTACATTTTTTGCAGTGTGTTCTGATCAGTTAGACTAGTCCTGTCATACTATCCATGTGCTATATGTATGTAATAATACTGCGATGTTTGAGCGCATGATGTACTTTATATTTCCTAATCATTCTACCCAATTTTAGTCTGATTACCCTATATTAATTATTACCAGCGAGCATAGGTTATTCAAATGAATGTGGTTTTGTTATTCTACCCACTTATATGGATATGGTGACACATTGTTTATATGGTTGCTAGGACACGGAGAGCCGTGTGATACGCCTTTGTCTTTGTTCAGTTGTCTCGTGGATCATATGTCTCTCTGATGACTGGTTGAGCAAACTACGTGTTTGTAACACGTGTTTGCGTTCCATTGATTACGGCTTGACACTTCCGCTTCCGCCGGCGTGCGTGTCACCAGTGGCGGCGGACGGCAGCGGAATTGGGTATGCTGGATAGAATTACTTATTAGATGTAATGGACTAGATGGCGTGAGCACTGGGTAATATGAAAGGGTTTTCTGTATATTATATACCTGTTTGTTTTTATTATGTGATGTCACACACGGATATTCTGGGTTTTATATGTTACTATTATGGCTATAAAACGGTGAACTGTGTTTGTATCATTTGAACCTTGACAAAGGTCCAGTAAGGACCGAAACGTCGGTGTGATGATTATGTCTATGCCACATTAAACCCTGATTGATCATATGATTCGACTGGTGAGTGCACTCTTTTCAAGATTTTTATACATTCATGGAGGAAAGACTTTTGCCCTTGACTCAATGAACTTTGAGTGACACCCCAGCAAGTGTATTTGATATGGAGAGTGCAAACAACTCTTGATTTATATATATATATATATATGTGTGCGTATATATATATATATATATATATATTAGTGATGAACGGGTTCGGTTCCTCGGTAACCGACCCCCCCGAACTTCACCCTTTTTACACTGGTCCGAGGCATAATCGGATTCTCCCGTATGGCTCGGTTAACCCGAGCGCGCCCGAACGTCATCATCCCGCTGTCGGATTCTCGCGAGATTCGGATTCTATATAAGCAGCCGCGCGTCGCCGCCATTTTCACTCGTGCATTGGAAATGATAGGGAGAGGATGTGGCTGGCGTCCTCTCCGTTTATTGTAGAAGTTGATTGGTTTATTGCTTAATTGTGGGGAGGATTGGGGAGCAGCTGTTAGGAGGAGTACAGTGCAGAGTTTTGCTGATAAGTGACCACCAGTTTTTATCCGTTCTCTGCCTGAAAAAAACGCTCCATACCATATCTGTGCTCAGTGTGCTGCATAACATATCTGTGCTGAGTACTCACACTGCTTAATTGTGGGGACTGGGGAGCAGCTATAGCAGGAGTATAGTGCAGAGTTTTGCTGACAGTGACCACCAGTATACGTTGTCTGCCTGAAAAACACTCCATATCTGTGCTCAGTGTGCTGCTTTATTATTGTGGGGACTGGGGACCACCAGTATTTAATATTATATAGGAGGAGTACAGTGCAGAGTGCACTGCTGTACCTACCTCTGTGTCGTCATCCATTAAGTATACTATCCATCTACATTCTATACCTGTGGTGCATTTTAGTTTTGCAGTTTGCCGTCACAGTGTCCACCAGTATACTATATATAGCAGTACAATACGGAAGGCCACTGCTGTGCCTACCTCTGTGTCGTCATTAAGTATACTATCCATCTACATTCTATACCTGTGGTGCATTTTAGTTTTGCAGTTTGCCGACACAGTGTCCACCAGTATACTATATATAGCAGTACGATACGGAAGGCCACTGCTGTGCCTACCTCTGTGTCGTCATTAAGTATACTATCCATCTACATTCTATACCTGTGGTGCATTTTAGTTTTGCAGTTTGCCGACACAGTGTCCACCAGTATACTATATATAGCAGTACGATACGGAAGGCCACTGCTGTGCCTACCTCTGTGTCGTCATTAAGTATACTATCCATCTACATTCTATACCTGTGGTGCATTTTAGTTTTGCAGTTTGCCGACACAGTGTCCACCAGTATACTATATATAGCAGTACGATACGGAAGGCCACTGCTGTGCCTACCTCTGTGTCATCATTAAGTATACTATCCATCTACATTCTATACCTGTGGTGCATTTTAGTTTTGCAGTTTGCCGACACAGTGTCCACCAGTATACTATATATAGCAGTACGATACGGAAGGCCACTGCTGTGCCTACCTCTGTGTCGTCATTAAGTATACTATCCATCTACATTCTATACCTGTGGTGCATTTTAGTTGTGCGCAGTATATATAGTAGTAGGCCATTGCTATTGATACTGGCATATAATTCCACACATTAAAAAATGGAGAACAAAAATGTGGAGGGTAAAATAGGGAAAGATCAAGATCCACTTCCACCTCATGCTGAAGCTGCTGCCACTAGTCATGGCCGAGACGATGAAATGCCATCAACGTCGTCTGCCAAGGCCGATGCCGAATGTCATAGTAGAGAGCATGTAAAATCCAAAAAACAAAAGTTCAGTAAAATGACCCAAAAATCTAAATTGAAAGCGTCTGATGAGAAGCGTAAACTTGCCAATATGCCATTTACGACACGGAGTGGCAAGGAACGGCTGAGGCCCTGGCCTATGTTCATGGCTAGTGGTTCAGCTTCACATGAGGATGGAAGCACTCATCCTCTCGCTAGAATAAAATGAAAAGACTTAAGCTGGCAAAAGCACAGCAAAGAACTGTGCGTTCTTCTAAATCACAAATCCCCAAGGAGAGTCCAATTGTGTCGGTTGCGATGCCTGACCTTCCCAACACTGGACGGGAAGAGCTTGCGCCTTCCACCATTTGCACGCCCCCTGCAAGTGCTGGAAGGAGCACCCGCAGTCCAGTTCCTGATAGTCAAATTGAAGATGTCACTGTTGAAGTACACCAGGATGAGGATATGGGTGTTGCTGGCGCTGGGGAGGAAATTGACAAGGAGGATTCTGATGGTGAGGTGGTTTGTTTAAGTCAGGCACCCGGGGAGACACCTGTTGTCCGTGGGACGAATATGGCCATTGACATGCCTGGTCAAAATACAAAAAAAATCAGCTCTTCGGTGTGGAATTATTTCAACACAAATGCGGACAACAGGTGTCAAGCCGTGTGTTGCCTTTGTCAAGCTGTAATAAGTAGGGGTAAGGACGTTAACCACCTCGGAACATCCTCCCTTATACGTCACCTGCAGCGCATTCATCATAAGTCAGTAACAAGTTCAAAAACTTTGGGTGACAGCGGAAGCAGTCCCCTGACCACTAAATCCCTTCCTCTTGTAACCAAGCTCCTGCAAACCACACCACCAACTCCCTCAGTGTCAATTTCCTCCTTACCCAGGAAAGCCAATAATCCTGCAGGCCATGTCACTGGCAAGTCTGACGAGTCCTCTCCTGCCTGGGATTCCTCCGATGCATCCTTGAGTGTAACGCCTACTGCTGCTGGCGCTGCTGTTGTTGCTGCTGGGAGTCGATCGTCATCCCAGAGGGGAAGTCGGAAGACCACTTGTACTACTTCCAGTAAGCAATTGACTGTCCAACAGTCCTTTGCGAGGAAGATGAAATATCACAGCAGTCATCCTGCAGCAAAGCGGATAACTCAGGCCTTGGCAGCCTGGGCGGTGAGAAACGTGGTTCCGGTATCCATCGTTAATTCAGAGCCAACTATAGACTTGATTGAGGTACTGTGTCCCCGGTACCAAATACCATCTAGGTTCCATTTCTCTAGGCAGGCGATACCGAAAATGTACACAGACCTCAGAAAAAGACTCACCAGTGTCCTAAAAATGCAGTTGTACCCAATGTCCACTTAACCACGGACATGTGGACAAGTGGAGCAGGGATATTCAGTACTATATGACTGTGACAGTCAACTGGGTAGATGTATTGCCTCCCGCAGCAAGAACAGCAGCGGCGGCACCAGTAGCAGCATCTCGCAAATGCCAACTCGTTCCTAGGCAGGCTACGCTTTGTATCACCGCTTTCCAGAATAGGCACACAGCTGAAAACCTCTTACGGCAACTGAGGAAGATCATCGCAGAATGGCTTACCCCAATTGGACTCTCCTGGGGATTTGTGACATCGGACAACACCAGCAATATGTGCATTACATCTGGGCAAATTCCAGCACGTCCCATGTTTTGCACATACCTTGAATTTGGTGGTGCAGAATTATTTAAAAAACGACAGGGGCGTGCAAGAGATGCTGTCGGTGGCCCGAAGAATTGCGGGCCACTTTCGGCATTCAGGCACCGCGTACAGAAGACTGGAGCACCACCAAACATTCCTGAACCTGCCCTGCCATCATCTGAAGCAAGAGGTGGTAACGAGGTGGAATTCAACCCTCTATATGCTTCAGAGGATGGAGGAGCAGCAAAAGGCCATTCAAGCCTATACATCTGGCCACGATATAGGCAAAGGAGTGGGAATGCACCTGACTCAAGCGCAGTGGAGAATGATTTCAACTTTGTGCAAGGTTCTGCAACCCTTTGAACTTGCCACACGTGAAGTCAGTTCAGACACTGCCAGCATGAGTCAGGTCATTCCCCTCATCAGGCTTTTGCAGAAGAAGCTGGAGACATTGAAGGAGGAGCTAAAAAAGAGCGATTCCGCTAGGCATGTGGGACTTGTGGATGGAGCCCTTAATTCGCTTAACCAGGATTCACGGGTGGTCAATCTGTTGAAATCAGAGCACTACATTTTGGCCACCGTGCTCGATCCTAGATTTAAAACCTACGTTGTATCTCTCTTTCCGGCAGACACAAGTCTGCAGAGGTTCAAAGACCTGCTGGTAAGAAAATTGTAAAGTCAAGCGGAACGTGACCCGTCACCATCTCCTCCTTCACATTCTCCCGCAACTGGGGGTGCGAGGAAAAGGCTAAGAATTCCGAGCCCACCCGCTGGCGGTGATGCAGGGCAGTCTGGAGCGAGTGCTGACATCTGGTCCGAACTGAAGGACCTGCCAACGATTACTGACATGTCGTCTACTGTCACTGCATATGATTCTGTCACCATTGAAAGAATGGTGGAGGATTATATGAGTGACCGCATCCAAGTAGGCACGTCAGACAGTCCGTACGTATACTGGCATGAAAAAAAGGCAATTTGGAGGCCCTTGCACAAACTGGCTTTATTCTACCTAAGTTGCCCTCCCTCCAGTGTGTACTCCGAAAGAGTGTTTAGTGCAGCCGCTCACCTTGTCAGCAATCGGCGTACGAGGTTACTTCCAGAAAATGTGGAGAAGATGATGTTCATTAAAATGAATTATAATCAGTTCCTCTGTGGAGACATTCACCAGCAGCAATTGCCTCCAGAAAGTACACGGGGACCTGAGATGATGGATTCCAGTGGGGACGAATTAATAATCTGTGAGGAGGGGGATGTACACAGTGAAAGGGGTGAGGAATCGGAGGATGATGATGAGGTGGACATCTTGCCTCTGTAGAGCCAGTTTGTTCAAGGAGAGATTGATTGCTTCTTTTTTGGTGGGGGCCCAAACCAACCAGTAATTTCAGTCACAGTCGTGTGGCAGACCCTGTCACTGAAATGATGGGTTCGTTAAAGTGTGCATGTCCTGTTTATACAACATAAGGGTGGGTGGGAGGGCCCAAGGACAATTCCATCTTGCACCTCTTTTTTCTTTCATTTTTCTTTGCATCATGTGCTGTTTGGGGACTATTTTTTTGAAGTGCCATCCTGCTTGACACTGCAGTGCCACTCCTAGATGGGCCAGGTGTTTGTGTCGGCCACTTGTGTCGCTTAGCTTAGTCACACAGCGACCTTGGTGCGCCTCTTTTTTTCTTTGCATCATGTGCTGTTTGGGGACAATTTTTTTGAAGGGCCATCCTGCCTGACACTACAGTGCCACTCCTAGATGGGCCAGGTGTTTGTGTCGGCCACTTGTGTCGCTTAGCTTAGTCACACAGCGACCTTGGTGCGCCTCTTTTTTTCTTTGCATCATGTGCTGTTTGGGGACTATTTTTTTTAAGTGCCATCCTGCCTGACACTGCAGTGCCACTCCTAGATGGGCCATGTGTCGGCCACTTGTGTCGCTTAGCTTAGTCACACAGCGACCTTGGTGCGCCTCTTTTTTTCTTTGCATCATGTGCTGTTTGGGGACAATTTTTTTGAAGGGCCATCCTGCCTGACACTGCAGTGCCACTCCTAGATGGGCCAGGTGTTTGTGTCGGCCACTTGTGTCACTTAGCTTAGTCACACAGCGACCTTGGTGCGCCTCTTTTTTTCTTTGCATCATGTGCTGTTTGGGGACTATTTTTTTGAAGGGCCATCCTGCCTGACACTGCAGTGCCACTCCTAGATGGGCCAGGTGTTTGTGTCGGCCACTTGTGTCGCCTAGCTTAGCCATCCAGCGACCTCGGTGCAAATTTTAGGACTAAAAATAATATTGTGAGGTGTGAGGTGTTCAGAATAGACTGGAAATGAGTGGAAATTATGGTTATTGAGGTTAATAATACTATGGGATCAAAATGACCACCAAATTCTATGATTTAAGCTGTTTTTTAGGGTTTTTTGAAAAAAACACCCGAATCCAAAAAACACCCGAATCCGACAAAAAAATTTTGGTGAGGTTTTGCCAAAACGCGTCCGAATCCAAAACATGGTCGCGGAACCAAACCCAAAACCAAAACACAAAACCCGAAAAATTTCCGGTGCACATCACTAATATATATATATATATATATATATATATTAGTGATGAGCGGGTTCGGTTCCTCGGTAACCGACCCCCCCGAACTTCACCCTTTTTACACTGGTCCGAGGCATAATCGGATTCTCCCGTATGGCTCGGTTAACCCGAGCGCGCCCGAACGTCATCATCCCGCTGTCGGATTCTCGCGAGATTCGGATTCTATATAAGCAGCCGCGCGTCGCCGCCATTTTCACTCGTGCATTGGAAATGTTAGGGATAGGACGTGGCTGGCGTCCTCTCCGTTTATTCATTGTTGAGTTGATGCAAATATTTGTGCTTGCTTATATCTTATTACTGGGGAGCAGCTGTATATTGATATAGGAGGAGTACAGTGCAGAGTTTTGCTGACCAGTGACCACCAGTATACGTTGTCTGCCTGAAAAACACTCTATATCTGTGCTGCATTGTAGACAGTATATAGTAGGAGTACAGTGCATAATTTTGCTGACCACCAGTATATAATATATAGGAGTACCGTACAGAAGGCCACTGCTGTACCTACCTCTGTGTCGTCAAGTATACTATCCATCCATACCTGTGGTGCATTTCAGTTTTGCACAGTTTGCTGACCACCAGTATATAATATATAGCATTACGGTACAGTAGGCCACTGCTGTACCTACCTCTGTGTCGTCAAGTATACTATCCATCCATACCTGTGGTGCATTTCAGTTTTGCACAGATTGCTGACCACCAGTATATAATATATAGCATTACGGTACAGTAGGCCACTGCTGTACCTACCTCTGTGTCGTCAAGTATACTATCCATCCATACCTGTGGTGCATTTCAGTTTTGCACAGTTTGCTGACCACCAGTATATAATATATAGCATTACGGTACAGTAGGCCACTGCTGTACCTACCTCTGTGTCGTCAAGTATACTATCCATCCATACCTGTGGTGCATTTCAGTTTTGCACAGTTTGCTGACCACCAGTATATAATATATAGCATTACGGTACAGTAGGCCACTGCTGTACCTACCTCTGTGTCGTCAAGTATACTATCCATCCATACCTGTGGTGCATTTCAGTTGTGCGCAATATATATAGTAGTAAGCCATTGCTATAGATACTGGCATATAATTCCACACATTAAAAAATGGAGAACAAAAATGTGGAGGTTAAAATAGGGAAAGATCAAGATCCACTTCCACCTCGTGCTGAAGCTGCTGCCACTAGTCATGGCCGAGATGATGAAATGCCATCAACATCGTCTGCCAAGGCCGATACCCAATGTCATAGTAGAGAGCATGTAAAATCCAAAAAACAAAAGTTCAGTAAAATGACCCAAAAATCTAAATTGAAAGCGTCTGATGAGAAGCATAAACTTGCCAATATGCCATTTACGACACGGAGTGGCAAGGAACGGCTGAGGCCCTGGCCTATGTTCATGGCTAGTGGTTCAGATTCACATGAGGATGGAAGCATGCATCCTCTCGCTAGAAAAATGAAAAGACTTAAGCTGACAAAAGCACAGCAAAGAACTGTGCGTTCTTCTAAATCACAAATCCCCAAGGAGAGTCCAATTGTGTCGGTTGCGATGCCTGACCTTCCCAACACTGGACGGAAAGAGCTTGTGCCTTCCACCATTTGCACGCCCCCTGCAAGTGCTGGAAGGAGCACCCGCAGTCCAGTTCCTGATAGTCAAATTGAAGATGTCACTGTTGAAGTACACCAGGGTGAGGATATGGGTGTTGCTGGTGCTGGGGCGGAAATTGACAAGGAGGATTCTGATGGTGAGGTGGTTTGTTTAAGTCAGGCACCTGGGGAGACACCTGTTGTCCGTGGGACGGATAAGGCCATTGACATGCCTGGTCAAAATACAAAAACAAAAAACAGCTCTTCGGTGTGGAATTATTTAAACACAAATGCGGACAACAGGTGTCAAGCCATGTGTTGCCTTTGTCAAGCTGTAATAAGTAGGGGTAAGGACGTTAACCACCTAAGAACATCCTCCCTTATACGTCACCTGAACCGCATTCATCATAAGTCAGTGACAAGTTCAAAAACTTTGGGTGACAGCTGAAGGAGTCCACTGACAACTAAATCCCTTCCTCTTGTAACCAAGCTCCTGCAAACCACACCACCAACTCCCTCAGTGTCAATTTCCACCTTACACAGGAAAGCCAATAGTCCTGCAGGCCATGTCACTGGCAAGTCTGACGAGTCCTCTCCTGCCTGGGATTCCTCCGATGCATCCTTGAGTGTAACGCCTACTGCTGCTGGTGCTGCTGTTGTTGTTGCTGGGAGTCGATTTTCATCCCAGAGGGGAAGTCGGAAGACCACTTGTACTACTTCCAGTAAGCAATTGACTGTCCAACAGTCCTTTGCGAGGAAGATGAAATATCACAGCAGTCATCCTGCTGCAAAGCTGATAACTCAGGTCTTGTCAGCCTGGGTGGTGAGAAACGTGGTTCCGCTATCCACCGTTAATTCAGAGGCAACTAGAGACTTGACTGAGGTACTGTGTCCCTGGTACCAAATACCCTCTAGGTTCCATTTCTCTAGGCAGGTGATACCGAAAATGTACACAGACCTCAGAAAAAGAGTCACCAGTGTCCTAAAAAATGCAGTTGTACCCAATGTCCACTTAACCACGGACATGTGGACAAGTGGAGCAGGGCAGACTCAGGACTATATGACTGTGACAGCCCACTGGGTAGATGTATTGCCTCCCGCAGCAAGAACAGCAGCAGCGGCATCAGTAGCAGCATCTCGCAAACGCCAACTCGTTCCTAGGCAGGCTACGCTTTGTATCACCGCTTTCCAGAAGAGGCACACAGCTGACAACCTCTTACGGAAACTGAGGAACATCATCGCAGAATGGCTTACCCCAGTTGGACTCTCCTGGGGATTTGTGACATCGGACAACGCCAGCAATATTGTGCGTGCATTACATCTGGGCAAATTCCAGCACATCCGATGTTTTGCACATACATTGAATTTGGTGGTGCAGAATTATTTAAAAACGACAGGGGTGTGCAAGAGATGCTGTCGGTGGCCCGAAGAATTGCGGGCCACTTTCGGCATTCAGCCACCGCGTGCCGAAGACTGGAGCACCACCAAACATTCCTGAACCTACCCCGCCATCAGCTGAAGCAAGAGGTGGTAACGAGGTGGAATTCAACCCTCTATATGCTTCAGAGGATGGAGCAGCAGCAAAAGGCCATTCAAGCCTATACATCTGCCCACGATATAGGCAAAGGAGGGGGAATGCACCTGACTCAAGCGCAGTGGAGAATGATTTCAACGTTGTGCAAGGTTCTGCAACCCTTTGAACTTGCCCCACGTGAAGTCAGTTCAGACACTGCCAGCCTGAGTCGGGTCATTCCCCTCAACAGGCTTTTGCAGAAGAAGCTGCAGACATTGAAGGAGGAGCTAAAACAGAGCGATTCCGCTAGGCATGTGGGACTTGTGGATGGAGCCCTTAATTCGCTTAACCAGGATTCACGGGTGGTCAATCTGTTGAAATCAGAGCACTACATTTTGTCCACCGTGCTCGATCCTAGATTTAAAACCTACGTTGTATCTCTCTTTCCGGCAGACACAAGTCCCTGCGACAATTAAGTTGGAGTGTATGGCGGCTGGTGCCCGGAGTGTATCCTCTGACCTGTCTGTGGAGGTCCAGGACAAAGTGACAGAGCAGTCTGTCTGCCTAGAGGTTTGTGAGACGGGTTTGTCGTCTGGCGACTCCCAATCTTCTTGTGGGACTGGCATAGCAATTATCGATGAGGGTAGTAAGGAGGTGGAGATGCAGGACTTTGCTAACACTGGTGAATCGAGTATTGACATTGCTGAGTTGAAAATGTTAGTTGTTAAGAAGGGGATTTTGATTGCGGAGAAGAAGAGGAGGAGGAACACTTGTCCAAAATGGGAAAGGGAGAAGATGGAGGGAGACATACGCAAGTTGGAGCTTGAATGTATGTGCTTGGAGGCCAGGATGCTAGCACTTCAGAAAGAGCTGGAGGAAGAGGAGAAAATTGAGTGTGAGCCAAGTGGATCGACCGTGCCTGAGGAAGTGGATCCAGGGTGTGAAGGTGGTGCTTCTGCTGGTGAAGATGCTGTGGATTCTGCGATGGATCAGGACCTGGAGTGTAATGTTGCTATGGTGGAGGAGGCGTCTCCTCTTTCGATTGTGGAACAGCGGTTGGATGGTGGTCTGGGAGGTGTCGCTGTTCAGGCTGGTGTTGCTTGCTCGGGGTCAACCTCCCAAGATCTGGCCTCCTCCGCTGGGAAGCAGGGTGCGTCCATGGTATCACCGGCGCGTGCCGGTGAGATGGCTGAGGCGAGTCTCCCCAATCTGCCTGCGGGTGGTGGCGTTAGCAAGCCAAGCGTGGTGGCAAGGGTGAGTGGTGCCAAAGACGCCACAAGCACTAATGTTGATGGTGACACTTGCTCTAAGGCTAGGGCTAAGACAAAACATGTTGCCAAGACTGGTGTTAAGAGTGTGTCGGTAGGTCCAGTGTCATCGTGTGGACTTGCTCGAGGTCTTCCGGCGTTAAGGAAAGAAGATTTATCTGCTGAGGAGCGGGCTATTGTTGATGGCCTGTATGGTAGCTTGGGCGTACCTGTGAGATCCTTGCCAGCTATATCTGTTATTAGAACCTTTTTGGCCAATAAAAGTGCTAGTTCTGTATCTGCTGGGCAGGGTGCGGGGTGGGGTAATGTTGTGGGCTCTGTTGGGCAGGCCTCACCTCAGGTAGTTCCTAGGCCGGGCTTGACCTCTTATGCAGGTGCTGTCTCAAGTGGCAATAAGATTGTTGCTCCAAAGGTGTTTTCGACTTCTGATCAGGCTGGTAAGCGTCGCAACGTGGTTTCACTTAAGTGGATAGGGGTTGAGGAGCCCCCTTCTAAAGGGGATTTCCTGGAAATGGTGTTCTCATTAGGTTTCCATGCCCCTGATCTTTTTGCTTGCATCCACCCTGTGAAGACCCCTGACTACGACCTTAGTTTCATATCTTACCAAGGGCTGCGGGTGTTCTGGGAACAGTGGGAGCTAAAGAAGGGGTGTGAGCCGTATTGTCGCTATAAAGGGCGGCTGTTACTCGCCAGCATAGAGTCCGTGACACTGTATTGGTCAGGAATGAATCCCTCCCTGCTGCAGATATTGGCTATTGGTAAAGTCGATATTGCGACATCTTGTCTCCTCTGGTGAAGATTGATTTCACGAAAGGTGTGTGGGGTGGAGCCTGGTCGGCTGTGATCAGGCTTAGGCATAATGGTCAGGTGCCTTGCCATGTTCCCTCTGCTGCTTTCATCGGGAGAGACAAGATCCAATGTTTTTATCCTGGTCAACCTAGACAGTGTCACCGCTGCGGAGACTTTCGTCACCTAAGCAGTGACTGTACTGTCCTGAAATGTGCCCTCTGTGGTAAAACTGGGCACGTGGCGAGGGATTGTGGCAACGTTACCTGCAACCTTTGTGGGTGCGAAGGCCATCCTTATAGTAGGTGCCCCAAGGCCTCCCACAACCTTGAGATTATGGGGGAAGAGCTAGAGAAGAAAAAGGGTCGTCTTTTTGAGGAGGAGCGACGGGAGGTTGTGGAAAAGAAAGTGGTGAGGGCGGTGGTAGAGGAGAACAGTGTGGTGAGGAAGGTGTCTGCTGAGGTGGATAAAGATGGCTTTCAGGCGGTTGAATCTAAGTCAAGGAAAAGGTTGGCCAAAAGAATGGGTTCAGACCCTGGTATTTTTTGTGCTAATAGATTTCAGTTTAACTCTGAGGAAGAGTCTGAGGTGGAGGATGGTGATATCGTCTTATCTGAAGGGCTGCTTGTCCAGGTCCCAAAGGATAAACCCAAGAAACAAAGAAGGAGGTCCTCTGTTAAGAATTCCTTTGGGGAAGTAGCGTCCGTGGTGGAGGGGAAGGGGTGTAGGAGGAGTGAAAGGAGGAGAAAAAGTAATGAGGTTGATAGTTCTGGTCATGTGTCTTCAAAAGTTAGATCGGTGGTAACACCAGACACTGATGGGAAACCTCCGAGTTCAGTTGGGGAAGATGTGGGGGATTTTTCCTCCATGCCTTCCTGTACCCCTCAAATCCTTTCCTCGTTGACCCAGGATCTCGTGGATCCTCCCCCTGTCCCTGTGGACCCTAGGTCCTTTCCCGCTTCTCCAAGAGCGGAGCCTCCTGATCCGGGTCCTCCTCATGATGATTTGGGCCGAGATATTTCTGCTGTTTTGGGGGAGGCTCGGGGCATGGACCTCTCCGTCTCTCCCACTGCAGGTGAGAGTGATACTGAGGAGGTGTTTGTTGGGGAGGATGATCCTCTTCCCTTGGGGACTAGTTTTAAAAGGTATGGCTCCGATGAGGAGTCAAGTAGGCAAGCAAAGAGAAAGTGAATGGGTCCTACCTTACAATCCAATGAAACATGGATCCCCAGCCTACATGATGTGCCACAATTAATGTGGCTTCCGTTTTGTCCGAACGTGCTTGTTTTATGGCCTTTGATTTTTTTCAGCACAATTGAGGCTTATTTTTTATTTTTGCAGGAGACCAGGATTGGTGATCTGGCGGTTCTTCATGGAGCAAAGCGTGAATGGAGGCGTGGACCGTCTTTCTGGTCTCTTGCGGCCGAGCCGTACGGTGGGGTGGCGGTGCTTTTTACCGGTATGGTAAGCGTGCACAAGATTGTAGAGTTACAGGTAGGTAGGTGTATGGTTTTGGATATCAACTTGAAGGGACAGAACCTACGGCTAATTAACATCTATGGGCCCCAGTCCGCAAGGGACAGGAGATGTCTCTTTACGGAGATAAAACCGTTTCTTTTTTCAGCCTGGCAGATTGTCTTTGGTGGCGATTTTAACGCTGTCACTAGGCCAAAAGACAGGGGGGGCACAAAGACAACCCTGGGTCATGATTCCAATTTTTTAGTTAGCATGACTAGGGAGGCTGGTCTGGTGGATGTGCACGTTCGCCATTTTCCAGACCTCACGGGTTACACCTTCTATTGTGGTAATCGTAGGTCTAGGATAGATAGGTTTTTTGTTAAGGAGTCCGCAAAAACTTTGCCTCCTGAGGTGAAGCTAGTAGAGTTCTCCGATCACTGTATTCTGAGTTTCGCTTTGAATGCTTCGGAAACCCCTCAGAAAGGGCGGGGTCTATGGCGGCTGAATTCGGGGCTCCTGAAGGAGGAGATGGTGAGACAGTCCTTTAGAGATTTCTTTCAACTACAGGAGACTCTTTTGGAGGCAGGTTGGAGTAGATCCGAGTGGTGGGAGGAGTGTAAAAAGTGTACTCGGGGGTTTTTCCGTAGGCTGGTAGCATGGAAAAAACTTCAGAAAACAAAATGCCTACTATGACTTGCGAAGGAAACTTGATTTCTTGATCTCTGAGCGTGGAGATAGTGGGGAGATCTCTCGGGTGAAGGCTCGGATGAGGGAATATCAATACAGTCGCATGGCTTCCTTGATTTTGGAGAGGGATTATGGAGCTTACCACTCGCCTGATCCCTGTCAGAATTGTAGAAAGTTGGTAGATCTGAAGGACGTGCGGGGTTTGGTCGATTCTCTGGGTGTCCTTCATGAGGATAGGGAGGGCATTTTGGGGGTCATCAGATCCTACTACTCCGATCTTTTGTCCGAGCAGCCACTCATCAGAGAAAGGATGGAAAGGTTCCTTAGGGAGACACCTGGGCTCGGGGGCCTTGATGCCTCTTTTGACTCTTTGGGAAGTGATGTGACGGCGGAGGAGATCAGGAAGGCCATAGACGGTTTGTCTATAAAGAAATCTCCGGGCCCGGATGGCTTAACATCTGAATTTTTTAAGGCATTTTCGGACCTCTTGGTTCCCCATCTTGTGGAGGTTTTTAATGAGAGCCTGGCTGAGGGTTTGCTCCCTCCCTCCATGAGGTTGTCCGCCCTCATATTATTGTCCAAAGGTAAGGATCCATCTCGTGTTGAGAACTGGCGCCCCATCGCTCTTCTCAATACAGACAGGAAGATTTTGGCAAAGGTGCTCTTCAATAGGCTGATGAAAGTTTCCGGGCTGTTGCTTTCTTCTTCTCAGCATGGTACCGTGAAAAGCCGTAGCACCTTTAGTGCTGTCCTTGGTGTCCAGGAGGCTGTGGAGCGGTGTCGTGCTGAGAAGTGGGGAAAGTACTTGCTGGCATTGGATCAGTCTAAGGCTTTCGATAGAGTCAATCATGAGTACCTGTGGGCCTTGCTTGAAAGGTATGGACTTCCAGTGAGGGTGGTGGATTGGCTTCGCGTTATTTACAATCAGGCCGAGAGTTTCCCGCTTGTCAATGGTTGGGTAGGTCCTGCCTTCGCAGTTAACTCCGGTGTCTGTCAGGGTTGTCCCTTGAGCTCCCTTCTGTATGTGTTCGCAATCGACCCTTTTGTCAGGAGGGTTGAAAGTGGTGCACTCGAAGGGGTGCCATTGGGGCCGGAGTGTCTGCTGAAGGTGGTGGCCTATGCAGATGACATCACGATTGTCGTGTCATCTGCGACTGAGGCACGTGATGTGGAACACTTTATCTGCGAGTACTCTGGGGCCTCATGCTCCATGATAAACCAAGACAAATGTGAAGCTTTCTGGATGGGGGAGGAAGGTGAGGAGTTCCGCCTTCCAGACAGCCTTCCCCGGGCCAGTTCGTCAATCAAAATCTTAGGGATTTGGTTTAGTCGTGGTGATTATACCACTCTAAATTGGGTGAGTAGGCTGGAAGTTGCTGCCCGTAAAGTAGAGAGCTGAAGAAGATGGAAATTTTCTCTCAGGGAAAGGGTTGACCTGTGTAAGACTTACCTGATCCCAGTGTTTCTTTATGTCAGTTATGTGTGCTGTTTGCCTCAGTCTTTGTGGTCCAGGATTTATTCTTTGTTCTTCCTGTTGTTGTGGGGGAACAGGATGAATCTCGTTAAGAGAGGCATCACCTACAGACCGAGGGCAGAGGGTGGACTTGGTATGGTTAACCCTGTGGTGTTTTTCACATCCACTTTTGTAAAGTTACATCTTGGGAGTCTGTTTTTGGAGGCCCCCCCTCGGTGGGTAGAAGGCTTTAGGGTTTGGGTGCACCCCTTTCTCAGGTCATGGATAGATGGCAGTCAGGTGAGAAACCTCCGAGTTGATAAATGCGGATACCTCCCGATCTACGTCATCTTGTGCTTGAAGGTGACAAGGCTATGGGGAATTTTGATGAGTGAAGTCAAAGGCTTCTCTAGAAGGGAGCTGGAGAGGAGCATTTTGCGATCTCATTTTTATGCCCAGCCATTGCTAAGGGACTGCCCGGGCAATGGCCCTCATTCCGAGTTGATCGCAGTGAATCATCGCATCGCAAACGGCCAGAAAACGAGTAAACGCGCATGCGCAAAAGCGGAAATACGCATGCGCAAGTATAGCGATACGACACTTGTGCAGAAATACTACAAAGAAAACTGCTCGTTACACAGAAACGAAAACGGGGAGTGGAGAAGGCGTGACAGAGGCGCGACTTCGCAATCTGACGACATGGGCGTGAAAGTGGGCGTCTAGTGTGGGAGTATGCAACTAGCAGTAGGCGTGTTTTTCGCAGAAATGCATTTTCGCTGTTAAACTTAACATAGCAATTCCTCACAATCTTGACGCAGCAGCCGAGTAGGTCTGCAGTTACTCTGCATTTGCGAAGTAGTGTTACAAGTGTGTATGCAATAATTAGCAGTTAATTGGAGAGCCCATTCATCTGTTGTCCAATTACTTGCTAAACACTGCTCTGCTGAAGTACTGCAAACAGCAATTGTGTGGACACATTACATGTTTATTCTCAGCACCTATAAATCTGTCACGCTGCAAAATAAGGTTTTTATTTTGGGTCAAGTTTTTGCCTAAACATTGATGTTAAGTGCATGTTTTAATGTGTTAAATACTACCAAATGCAAACAAGTGAAATTAACCAAACTTCAAAACTACATCTGCAACATCTAAACTACATAAAATGTTCCCTTTGTATATCCCAAATATCATGACCAACATAATGCAGTATACACTTAATTTTTTGATTTTCATAAAGCTTTAATTTTGCTTTGAATATCTGACAATGTTTAATATTATGTCATGTAGCCCATAGTTTATAAAAAACCGAGTTGTGAATATTTTTTTAATATGGACATTAAAGTGTTGTGCAAGGCATACCTGTTGCATTTTAAAAGATGCAATGCTTGTATGTTTTTTCGGATTGTTCCCTTGTTCCCAAAGTATCTATATGCCTTGCTAAACTGTACTGGTCTAAGATTAACATAATGCATTAACTTTAATAAAGTACACAAACATTATTATTATTATTTTTTTTTATTACTGCAGAAATATATTCAGTGGGCCAAACAACATGGCTACAGGTGAGTATCACAGGCAAAGATGGACCAAGCAGCAAGCAGATGCCACTGACACAAATCACATAGCAGAACTCAGTACTAGGGAAACTCCATCTTCTGACAAAATAATATTTTTAATGTAAATAAATAATATGGTGTAAACACCCAGCCAGACAAATATGTTTGGGGAACTGAGTTAGATTCAGGAGCCAGCACACAAACACAACAATACACAGCACGCTAGGAAGAGGAAGATGGCTCTGGTGTACAGGAAAAAAAGCTCACAGGCTACAATATATAAAAACAGAAAATTATATTTTCACTAAGAGGGAGTTAGCCATTCTGGCCACACAAGCCAACACAAAAAAAACATAGCGACAACATGAAAAACATGGGTGCTGCCCATCTGGAGAGACATCACTTTCTCTTTTTTTCCCCCGCCTGATGCTGTTCTTCTTGGCTTGGTCTGCGGAGCGACCTTCGTGGGCCCAGCCCAGTGGGATGTTCTTCCTGGGCAGGGGCAGGGGAGGGAGCCGATGTGGCTGGCTCTCTGCCACTGTGGGCAAGGGAGACAGCGATGGCCTGGAGACCTTGCAAGATGGAATTAGCAAGGTCTTTGAATGAGGAGGCAAGTTGATCTTGTCCCTGCCTGATCTCTGCCAGACCTTGGCAGAGTTGAGCTACACCTTGCTCCACACTGGTTCTGTGCTCAGTGAGCCAGACAGCTATCTGGCTTACCTCCCGGAGCATCCTGTCCTGAAATGCATTTAGGCTCTCACCATACTTAGCTATTTCAAGCAGGATTTCCGGGATAGCAGAGGGTTGGGTGGGGGGGCCAGTTGGAACCTGGATAGGTGGGATTTGTGGTCCCACACTGGCAGACACACTAGGTCCCTCCACCTCAGCCTCAGCCACATAACCCTCCTGTGACTCTACCTGCTCACCCCCCAGTGCTGTGTTATGTGCAAAGCAAATAGAAGAATGTGTGGAAAAAGAGTTGGAAAAAAAAATATGAGACTTTTGTAACAAAAACAATTAAACAATACAAATATGTGTGTAAACTTACCTGGCAAGTCATGTGCCTTCAGTATTTCAGGCAGGTCCATGTCCATATGAGACACCCCTAACCCCTCCTCATAACTGACACAGTCCATCGCCATCTCCTCCAGATCTGTGTACTCCACAGTGGCAGCTGGTCCTCCCCCTGTAGCCCTTGAGGCATTCCACTCCGCAGACCTCTTGCCCTTCAGGCGGGATTTGAAGTCGGCCCAACTACATATGTTAGGAAAAATAGGGGCAAGGTATAGAAAATAAAAAAAAATGCTTTAATATATAGGACACATGTTCTGCATTTGGTTGCTATAGACAACATCACATGTAACTAGCTTTTTAAGAATACTTTGCACAGATAATGGACTGCCAATATACACTTACCGTCGTCTAACTTCCTGTGATGTTCGGACTATAGAGCCGACTTCATTCACAGAATGAGTGATGTCCCTCCAGATTCTATCTTTGGTAGCAGCACCCATGTTTTTTGGTCCTCTATGTATTTTTGACATGGCCTGTGTGACCAAAACACGCAACTCCCTCTTAGTGAATGCGGGCTGCCTTTTTTTTCTCCTTGAAGTAGCCTGTGAGCTTTGTTCCTGTTCCTCCTCACCATCTTCCTCGTCACTAGCGGCTTGTGTATTTTGTGGTTGTGCGGCTAATGCTGAATCTCCCTCAGTTTCCCCATTATGTCTGTCTGGCAGGGTAACCCCTCTTAACTGCTGGATATCAGAAGCTGGAATGTCTCTAGTGCTGGGTCCTGCTTCTTCAGAATCCGCAGAGGCGGATTCCAGCATTTGCCGACGCAATGCTATTTGTCTTTGTGTCAATGCGGCCTGCTGCCGCTGCACGCGGTCCATCTCTGCTGCCAAATCCTCACGAGTAGCCATGTTGCTAATGACATGTCTGTACGCACAGGTGTGTAGGTATTTATAGCTACGTGCGCAGCGTAAATTCACACAGGTGTAAATTATGCTAATTGTGTGACTGATTGTACTGCTTATTTAACAGCCAGGATTGCAGCCTGTGCGAGTGGGTGTATGATGCAAGAAGCAGCTTTGTGGTGTCTCATAGGTGGTCGCGTTTGGTTATAATTTGCAGAGTGAGTTATTTTAGCATTGTGTTGCACACAGATGGCCGTTTGTTCGCTAAGTTTGGCTAAGTTTCTTTTGTTAGTATTACTACATTAGTTAATTATGAAGCCAAGTATGTATGGTGGTGCAATGGAACTGGGTTTATGTATTTTGCTGGATATCTGTTTGATATATAAATGGTTTATTATGGAATATGTTTTTTTTGTTACCTGTACTTTACAGTGTGTATGTTAGATTGTTCACACTGATTAATTTTTTAATTACACTCCTTCTCTGTCTCTTGTAGGTGTCTCTTTAAGTTTTTGTTGTCAGAAGCCAAGTGGGCATTTTATTTATTTTTTGTCTGTATGCAATTGGATTTTTCCATATATTGAGCAGGTAAGTAGCCTACCTCAGTGTGTTCTGCTGTTTCTTGTAAGTGTCTATATGATCTCTTACACTCCTTCTCTGTCTCTTGTAGGTGTCTCTTTAAGTTTTTGTTGTCAGAAGCCAAGTGGGCATTTTATTTATTTTTTGTCTGTATGCAATTGGATTTTTCCATATATTGAGCAGGTAAGTAGCCTACCTCAGTGTGTTCTGCTGTTTCTTGTAAGTGTCTATATGATCTCTTACACTCCTTCTCTGTCTCTTGTAGGTGTCTCTTTAAGTTTTTGTTGTCAGAAGCCAAGTGGGTTTTTTGTTGATAATTTTTTTCAAATTTTTTAGGACAAGGTATGTATTTTTTATTTTTTTGGTAAATGATGGCCACCCCTTTTAATGTAGCATATGTGTAGTGTTTTTTTTGGATTAGTTTTGAATTTTATTTGTTTTCTCAAAAATACTCAGAATGTTTGTTTTAAATATAGATTATTGCATTCATTAAATGGTTAGTGTTGTTTTGCATTTTTGTGTATTACTTTGTGATGTGAACCTATGTTGTTGGAATTTAGCTAATTTATTTTTTCTTGGTTTAAATCCTATTGTTTTACTTTAGAAATGGAGTACGCACAAGCAGTAAGTTAACACCCATACACTTTTTTTCAAAACTATGGTTGTCAATGTTTAAGGTATTTTTTATATTATGGTGTCATGATTCTTACCTTCTTTTTAAGTTGGTCATGTCTATCCATGTTGGGGCGGAAGCCATACCACCCCAACCCACAGAACCACTCCCACCCCAACCCTCCAACAACAACCGGCTCCTCATCATCCAAGGCAACGGAGGCGTGCTAGGCCACCAATTTTCCGTACCCGTGTCCTTCTTTTTGGGATGCCTGATGATGTTGTGTTGCGCAGATACAGACTGCCACCTCATCTAATCCTAGACACTCTCTCCATAATCGAGAGTGATCTAGAACAATCCATTAGGTCTCCTACAGCAATCCCAGCATTGACACAATTCCTTGCTGTGTTACATTTTGTGGCCACTGGTTCATACCAGCATGTGGTGGGAGACCTGGTTGGCATGTCGCAGGGCCAGTTCAGTAAGGTCCTTCGGCGTGTCAGCCAGGCTTTCATTAAGCGAGTTAAGCAATTTATTGCTATGCCTTTGGATGTTGGTGCCCTAGATGTGGTGAAGCGGCAATTTGAGGAAGGTGGTAGTCGCTTCCCACATGTTATTGGGGTTGTGGATGGCACACATGTAGCTATTGTACCACCAAGACATAATGAAGAAATTTATCGAAACAGGAAACTGTTTCATTCTCTGAATGTAATGGTTGTTTGTGGGCCATCCCTCCAGATCCTGTCCCTGAATGCTAAGTTCCCGGGGAACTCCCATGATGCCCATGTCATTAGACAATCAGGGATATGGCAGAGATTAAGAGCGATGGAAGGACAAGACATGTGGTTATTGGGTGAGTTTTTTTGGATTTTTTCTGACAATAATTTGTAATATTTTAAAATTTTCATTTTGTTTTTTTCATAACATCAAACAGGAGACCGTGGATATCCTTGCACCCCCTGGCTCATGACTCCTTACAGTAAGTCAAGGCCAGGACCACAGACGGCATTTAACTCCGCGCTTACTGCCACTAGACAGCTGGTGGAGCGCACGATTGGTGTCCTTAAAGGCCGCTTTCGTGTGCTCCACCGCACTGGTGGTGACATCATGTATTCGCCGGAGATGGTAAGTAAAATTGTGGTCCTGTGCGCTATCCTACATAACATCGCTGTAAGGAGTCGCATGGAGCTTCCTCAAACAGAGGAATTGCCTGATGAGGAGCCAAGGGTTGGTTGGAGAGCCGGTGGGGGGAGTGTTTCCCGGAGGGGGAATCAAGTCAGGACACGCATTGTTCAAGATTATTTCAGGTAAAGATTTAAAAAATATATTTTTTAATTTTTTAACAAAGTCACTGTATGTTTATGTTCAGTTTGCTCTGATGTCTTTTGGGTAGATATTGTAAGCTCATAGTGTAAATGTTTTGGTGTGTGTGAATATATTATTAGTTGTTTCAGTAAATATTATAACATGTTAACCTTATTTTTTTTATTTTAAATTTCCCAAAAATATTTACGTGGCAAAATTGGTGTAATTACTGTTTTTTTTTCTTTTCATAATCCTGTTTTCAAAACAAAATACACAACATATGATACTAAATGTTGTAAACTTTGTGCCTGTGCAGCTGATTATTCCAGGCAAATGTGGTGAGTACACAGATTGTATCAAATATTTGTAAAATAATGTGTGTGTGCGTGCGTGCGTGCGTGCGTGCGTGTGTGTGTGTGTGTGTGTGTGTGTGTGTGTGTGTGTGAATTGTGAGGGTAGGCTTTTTTTAGTTTAATGCTCTTCTGCGACTGCGAATTTCCGCTATAGCGAATTAACCCCTCTGGCCTTCACAGCACTGCAGACAGCAATAAAGTTTATTCAATGCACACAGCAATACAGTTTATTTAGATGACAGCATAGTTTTCCAACCAATCACATGCCAACACACACTATAAATATAAGCCCATATATGGAAAACGCCATTACCATGATGCGCGCTGCACCTTTTACACGGCGCGAGCTGCACGTTTTGGTGGCGGTGATGGACCGCCGCGTAGGCCATGTTGGGCGCTTTGTCCCAAATCGGGTAAAGCGCGAGGCCTACGCGGAGGTCCGCCACCTACTGAGGACCCGCGTCCGCAGCAGGCGGACTATAATACAACTGGAGAGGAGATGGAGTGATCTCCGTAGGCGGACGCCGGAACTGTTGGCGGAGCTTCGCCAGCAAATCCGGCAATAGCGTGGACGCAGTAAGTTAAATACATTACATAACACAGAGATTATTAGCATACACTATGCAAATTTTCACTAAGTGATATTATTAGCATAAACTTTGCAAATTTACACTAAGTGATAGTGTAAATTGGCACACTGACTGAACTAGTTTAATAAATATGACAGTGTGTGTGGTTAGGGCAAGCAGTACTGACTGTGTAGCAAAGTGCTTCTGAACAAGTGCATGTTGTTGTACAGAGTTGCTACACAGGCTGTAAACTGTACCAAATAACTTGCTCAGTGGTGTAAATTTAATAAGGTGGGTTGTTTTTAGATCTGGTGATGTTGCCTATACCAATCAATATGATTCAATCGATTAGATTCTGTAATGAGCTTCAAAAATGTTAGGTATAATCAGATTGGTTGCTATGGACAACATCACCAGTTTAAAAATTAGACAAACCAATTAATGTTATCCCTGTGTCTTTAACATGGGACAGAACACTGTAATTGACAAATGGTGTTTTTAAAATTTGTCATGCAACACCAAATATAATACATATGTCATTCTAGGACCACCACAACGGCAAGCTGCTGCAGGGAGTCCAGACTAGTCCCCTTCTCAGCCCCCCTCCCCTTCCCAGTCCCCTTCCCAGTCCCCCTCCCCTTCCCAGTCCCCCTCCCCTTCCCAGTCCGCTTCTCAGCCCCCCTCCCCTTCCCAGTCCCCTTCTCAGCCCCCCTCCCCTTCTTCTCAGCCCCCTTCTCCTTCTCCTTCTCAGCCCCCTCCTCCTTCTCCTTCTCAGCCCCCTTCTCCTTCTCCTTCTCAGGCTCCTTCTCCTTCTCAGCCCCCTTCTCCTTCTCCTTCCCCTTCTGTGTCCCCTTCTCCTTCTCAGCCCCCTTCTCCTTCTCCTTCTCAGCCCCCTTCTCCTTCTCCTTCCCCTTCTGTGTCCCCTTCTCCTTCCCAGTCCCCTTCTCCTTCTCCTTCCGAGTCCCCTTCTCAGCCCCCCTCACCCTCTATTGGCCAAACACTCTCTCCGCCCCCCTCGCCCTCTCAATCAGACCCACCCTCTGAAATAACGTCCCAAATCCCTCCTCCTTCCCCCATCCAGCCTCCTTCCCCCATCCAGCCTCCTTCCCCAATCCCTCCTCCTTCCCCCATCCATCCTCCTTCCCCCATCCAGCCGCCTTCCCCCATCCAGCCGCCTTCCCCACCCAGTGAATGGGCAGAAGAAGCACCTGATCACATTTCGGGGAGTCCTCATGTGGCAGAAGAAAGTAAGTTTTTTAACATTTCAAATTTATTGATTACCTACTTACACTTACAATTACAAAACATGCAGTGTTGTACTATTGGAAATCTTGGACCAAGGAAAAATGTTTGTGTTCTTCTTCATGGTCTAGATGTTGCATTTCCATTTTTGTGAGTCTCAATATATGTACAGTGTTTATGTGTGCAATGTTTTGTGTGTCCACTCTAGGTCGACACTCATTAGGTCGACAGGGTTGCCAGGACAACACGGTTTATATGTGCTAGGTTTTCAGGGAAACAGTTAGACCTGAGTGGAGTTTAGTAAGTTGTTGGTCTTTTACACTTGTGCCTGTGTATTAATAATATTTGCACTTTCAAATCACATGCTTCACTTTGTTAGCCAGCCTAACGACACAATGATTTGTGGTGTGAAAGTTACACTCACAAAATGCTTATTTGATTTTTCCAAACCTGTTTGACCTTATTTAGTAAGGGCGGCTTTCAGGGAGTGTGGCCATGCTAGGATATGTTGTCCTTCTGAAGATGTTGATATGCAGTGTGATGATGCAGGGCCAACCCCCAAAATTTTTTTTTATCGTCACTCCAGATGTGAATGAATCCCAACATGGTGTAACATTTACTAAGATGGTAGTTCTCTTTAACATAGGATGTTGCCCATAGCAACCAATAAGATTATACAGGTTGAGTATCCCTTATCCAAAATGCTTGGGACCAGAGGTATTTTGGATATTGGATTTTTCCGTATTTTGGAATAATTGCATACTATAATGAGATATCATGGTGATAGGACCTAAATCTAATCACAGAATGCATTTATGTTTCATATACACCTTATATACACAGCCTGAAGGTCATTTTAGCCAATATTTTTTATAACTTTGTGCATTAAACAAAGTGTGTCTACATTCACACAATTCATTTATGTTTCATATACACCTTATACACACAGCCTGAGGGTCATTTAATACAATATTTTGAATAACTTTGTGTATTAAACAAAGTCTGTGTACATTGAGCCATCAGAAAACAAAGGTTTCACTATCTCACTCTCACTCAAAAAAAGTCCGTATTTCGGAATATTCCGTATTTCGGAATATTTGGATATGGGATACTCAACCTGTACTTGTTATTTTTTAGACCCCTTCTACAAGATAATATGTCTTATTTGTTTGGTTGCTATGGTTAACGTCCCATCTTAAATAGAACTCCCATAGTAGTAAATGTACCCCATGGTGTGGTACACGTTAAAAAAAAAAAAAAAACATTGCTGAGCAGGCTTGTGTGTTGTTCTGCTACTGATTTATCCTTTAAAACAGCCATGATGTAGTCACTTTGGCATTAAAGTGTGCTTTCTGCCTTGCTTGTATAATAGGTAATGTGAGTAAGTTAGTAATGTTTTCTTTGACTCTTCTTTTCAGATGCTGCAGTTGGAGATCCCAACAGTTTTCCGGCAATTTTCCGGCGCATAAAAGGCCATTTGAGGGCAGTAATTGCCGATATAGAGGCAATGGAGACATTGTTTTAATTGTTTAATTTTTATTGGGTTAACAGATTTATATCTGAAATACAAAAACAAAAAAAACAAAAAATAATAATAAAAAAATTGATTATGTTAAGCGGATGTTGTGTTTATTTATGCTATAAAGGAGCAGCACATTGGCGTGCAGAAATTGGGGACCTTAAACAGTTCACACATCTTACTTAAGAATAATTTCATAACAAAACACCAACAATAATTTAAACAAAAAAAAACATTAGGAGGTTATGGATTATAAATACATGTAAACACATTTATTCACACACTACACATCTACACAATACTTCAAACATTTGCATTAGACCAGGCACATTTCCAATATCTATATTTGTAATTTTTCCACATCAATGTTTATGGGCAATTATGGCTACAAAGTGTTCTTCTGGTATTCTTTGAAGACTTAATTGGTCAGAACCATTGTCATTCATTACACTAATTGGATTCGTAATTGAGGAGGGCTTGTGGACTTTAAACTGAAAGGTGTAATTTCACTTAATAGAAAAAAAAACCCATTGTTGTGCGTTTTTCCGCAAAAGTGTGCACTTTTAAGAAGAATGTGTAAATCTACTAAAACTTAGTATTTTTACGTTGAGGTTTGTGTTAATGCGATGCCTTCGCATTGGTGCGATGTCATTTGGCGTACGCCCACATTGTGTTAATACTGCGAACGAATTGGCAAAAATACGTAGGGGGCGGATATTCGCAAATTTTGCACCATGATCGCAATTTTGCTCATACCTTGTGCGAACGAAAAAAATAGCGAACAACTCGGAATGACCACCTATGTGTACTCAGCTGGGTTGAATCTGATTAATTCTCGGAGGATCCCACTAAAGTTCAGGGACATCGCCTGGTTTCTTTTTCAAGGGAAGCTTTATGTTAGGGGGAAGATCGGGTTTCGAGGTGCCAGTGATCGTGTTTGCCCACGTGAGGAGTGTCCTGGGGTGGTGGAGACTGTGTACCACTTCTTGCTCGAGTGTCCCTTTAATGTAAAAGTTTACAAAGCCGTTTCAGCCGCTTTACGCCTTCCGTGCCTTTCGGGGCTTAGTTACCCTGAGTGGGCGTATGGGGCGTTCAAAAAGAGGTTTGGGAGGTTTGATTTAGTCACCGTTTACTTAGTTAGTTTAGCGGTCAGGTACCACACTTGGAGTGCACGGTGTCTAGTTTCCCTTAGAAGGCTAGTCCACCCTGTACTGAGGTGGTTGGTACCATTCTTCACGAGGTAAAGAGGATGATGGATATGGATCGAGGGAGGATGGATGCCGTCAGTTGGTCCAGGCTTTGGCGCCATCTGAGACCCCCTTGAGTGGGTGGCTGAAGTCTTTCCTTCCTTTCATCCTTCTGGCTTTCTTTTCTTTCACCCCCTGTAGATTTTGTGTTATAGTTTTGTATGCTATGGTTTTAATATATGACTAAAAGCTCACCTCACTTTCTCTATGTTTGGGTTTTGTTGTGTGTTAAGGCTTGATTTTGTACATATTGGTCTATATATTGCTATTGATTGTCTATTTGACAAACTATTATTAATCTTGCCAGTGCTATGGACTTTTGAGTTTATTTGGCATTGCCTTTTCATACACTAATCTGATATATTACGCCATCGTAGTCGGACTAAAGACTTTGGACAATATTATTTAAGCATGGCATTTGGCTGGTATCAGCTTTGTTTATGTAAGTTATTTTTTTTCATGTTTGTTGATTGCTTTGTTTTGTTGTTGCAATTTTTCTAATAAAAAAACATAGCCACTCCTAGATGGGCCAGTGGTTTGTGTCGGCCACTTGGGTCGCTTAGCTTAGTCACACAGCGACCTTGGTGCGCCTCTTTTTTTCTTTGCATCATGTGCTGTTTGGGGACTATTTTTTTGAAGTGCCATCCTGCCTGACACTGCAGTGCCACTCCTAGATGGGCCAGGTGTTTGTGTCGGCCACTTGTGTCGCTTAGCTTAGCCATCCAGCGACCTCGGTGCAAATTTTAGGACTAAAAATAATATTGTGAGGTGTGAGGTGTTCAGAATAGACTGAAAATGAGTGTAAATTATGGTTATTAAGGTTAATAATACTATGGGATAAAAATGACCCCCAAATTCTATGATTTAAGCTGTTTTTGAGGGTTTTTTTGTAAAAAAACCACCCGAATCCAAATCACACCCGAATCCGACAAAAAATTTTCAGGGAGGTTTTGCCAAAACGCGTCCGAATCCAAAACACGGCCGCGGAACCGAATCCAAAACCAAAACACAAAACCCGAAAAATGTCCGGTGCACATCATTAATATATATATATATATATATATATATATATATATATATATATGGTGGAGTCAGAACAAGTAAGTGTTTGGAACGGACACGGCACTTCAGGACTAAATATCAATATGTAAATTTAATGTCCAAAATGAATCAAAAACCTGCATACATACATATCCTGGGTAAGCACATCCACAGATACAAGTAATGCAGCATGAATAAATCAAAGCACAGGCATATTTAACGATGCAGCATTTCGGGCCACAGCGGGTCCCTTCCTCAGGTAATGCTAGTGCTTACAGAGAGACAAAACAAACAAACACACAACATATACATCTTACCTATATAGCGTCCCAATGCCAGCATTCTCAATCCAGGAGCAGCGTGGAACTTCCGGTCAAGACGAGACGCCTGGAGGATGACATCAGCGGGAGACGGCGGTAACCATAGCAACCCGATGCACGGAGTTACTGACGCTGTCCCTGGCTGGTCAGCCTGACAGGGGAGGCCACATATCTAATCAAAAACATAATGTGAAACATGAAATACAACAACAGTGAAGATATAGAGAATTATACATTAAAAAGTGTGTATACAGCGCTGGTGACAGACATATGTTGTAAAAATATACAACACTGTACCTACACACCCTGTGCCGCATATCACTATATAACAAATTAGTAAAAAAATTTTGCTGAAATGAAAGAAAGAAAGAAAGGGCATATCAAATATGATTCTACTAAAGGAGAACCATTACCTATTAAGTAATGGCAGCATCTATATTAATCCTAGCAGCACTCAATAAATACTGCTGTAAGATCAAACAAGTACTGTACATAGCAAATTTACAACCTACCGATATTGCAACCAAACTCCAGTTTATCATTTATATTGCAAATAATTCCAATTTCTTTTTTCATTTAAACCTGAAGGTTGCATCGTATTCAACCTAATGTCCACTTGGCCTCTAATCTATGTAGTGCCAGAACCCTATCTCCTCCTCTTGGTAGCTGTGGAACATGGTCTATCATTTGATAACGGAGTTCAGATAATGCATGTGCTTTAACACAACAGTGTCTAGACACAGGTTGCTCATTAGAGTTAGCCGCTAGGGCCTGGCTAATGTTAGAACGGTGTAATGCCATGGTGTAATGCCATGAGTCCTACATACAGTAGTTTACAAGGACAAATAATGTAATATGTAAAAAAATCTGGTCGTGCAATTCAAAACATGTCTGATGTTAAATTTCTGTTTGGTTTCTGGATGTACAAAAGATGATCCTGTAATTAAAGATGAACATGTAATGCAGGAGGAGCATTTATAGCAGCCAGCCTTTTTAATTGATCCAAAGATGCCTGGTTTGGGGGTATAATCAGTGATATCAGTTTTGACTAAGTGATCACGTAAATTACGGCCACGTTTGTAGCTAGTCATGACTTGAGTATGTTGAAAACACAGCAGGGTTTTATTGGTCTTAATTATGGGCCATAGAGCTTTGCTGGCATGAGATATAATGGGGCTTACAGTAGAGTATCTGGTGGACCAAATGAACTTATTCTGTTCACACTTCTCAGATGCTTCTTGGAGCATAATTGCCCGATCTTGTCTCATCACTCTATTTTTGGCTAACTCCAGATCTCTAGAATTATAGCCCCTACTTATGAATTTTTTGACCACCGTTTGTAATGCGTCTTCTAGCTGCTCAGGGTCACTAGTTATGCGAGCCACTCGTAACATCTGAGAGTAGGGGAGACCCCTCTACAATGCTACTGGATGGTGGCTGCTAGCATCTAACAATGAGTTGCGATCAGTATTTTTGTAAAACACTGTAGAAACCAATTTACCCCCTTCAAATGGACCGTAACGTCTAAATAGTCAATCTGATCGGGTTTACAAACAAATGTCAATTTGATTGGACCCGGTGTTTGATTGATACTATGCATCATTTCCTGGAAGGCTGCAGCACTCCCCTTCCATAACATAAATAAATCATCAATATAACGAATAAACCATCTGATGTTGTCCCTGTATATAGAATTGTCAAAAAATAATTTTTGTTCTTGGTCAGACATAAATACGTTGGCATATGCCGGTGCCACACTACTGCCCATGGCACAGCCAGCTCGCTGTAAATAAAACATACCGTTAAACAAAAAATAATTCTTAGTAAGTACTAATTCTAATAACTTAAGAAATAGTGTTTTGTCCAGGCCAAACTCCTCATCTAGATTACTAATGAATCTGTCCATCGCCTCCAGACCCTCTCCATGCGGAATGTGTCAGACTCAGTTCTAGTATCCTGATACATGCTCAATATCTGTGCTGCATTATGGTGACCAGTATATAGTAGTACAGTGCTGCATTGTGGTGACCACCAGTATATAGTAGTACAGTTCAGTAGTCCATTGCTGTATCTTGCAGCTCCATGTCAGACTCAGTTCTATTCTCCTGATCAGTGCTCAATATCTGTGCTGCATTGTGGTGACCAGTATATAGAAGTACAGTGCTGCATTGTGGTGACCACCAGTATATAGTAGTACAGTACAGTAGTCCATTGCTGTATCTTGCAGCTCCGTGTCAGACTCAGTTCTATTCTCCTGATCAGTGCTCAATATCTGTGCTGCATTGTGGTGACCAGTATATACAGTAGTACAGTACAGTAGTCCATTGCTGTATCTTGCAGCTCCATGTCAGACTCAGTTCTATTCTGCTGATCAGTGCTCAATACCTGTGCTGCATTGTGGTGACCACCAGTATATAGTAGTACAGTACAGTAGTCCATTGCTGTATCTTGCAGCTCCGTGTCAGACTTAGTTATATTCTCTAGATCAGTGCTCAATATCTATGCTGCATTGTGGTGACCAGTTTATAGTAGTACAGTGCTACATTGTGGTGACCACCAGTATATAGTAGTACAGTACAGTAGTCCATTGCTATATCTTGCAGCTCCGTGTCAGACTGAGTTCTATTCTCCTGATCAGTGCTCAATATCTGTGCTGCATTGTGGTGACCACCAGTATATAGTAGTACAGTACAGTAGTCCATTGCTGTATCTTGCAGCTCCGTGTCACTTCTAGTATCCTGAACAGTGCTTAATATAATATCTGTGCTCAGTGTCAGTGCTGCATTGTGGTGACTAAAAGTCCAGTGTCTTGTGCTGCATCTTGCTGCTGTAGGGTGCTGTGGTAGTGTCCTGTCACTGTGCATAGGTCATCATCATTCCAGGCACAGTGGTATCTGGTATCTCTCTAGTGGTAACTAGTTCCAGACATTACTGCCGTCTAATTCCAGATATGTTACTGGCATATAATTCCACACATTAAGAAATGGAGAACAAAAATGTGGAGGGTAAAATAGGGAAAGATCAAGATCCACTTCCACCTAGTGCTGAAGCTGCTGCCACTAGTCATTGCAGAGATGATGAAATGCCATCAACATCGTCTGCCAAGGCCGACGCCCAATGTCATAGTAGAGAGCATGTAAAATCCAAAAAACAAAAGCTCAGTAAAATGACCCAAAAATCGAAATTAAAAGCGTCTGAGGAGAAGCGTAAACTTGCCAATATGCCATTTATGACACGGAGTGGCAAGGAACGGCTAAGCCCCTCTCCTATGTTCCTCATGACTAGTGGGTCAGCTTCACATGAGGATGGAAGCACTGATCCTCCCGCTAAAAAAATGAAAAGCGTTAAGCTGGCAAAAGCACAGCAAAGAACTGTGCGTTCTTCTAAATCACAAATCCCCAAGGAGAGTCCAATTGTGTCGATTGCGATGCCTGACCTTCCCAACACTGGATGGGAAGAAGTGGCTGCTTCATTTTCTCCCGCCACTGGAGCTGCCAGGAAAAGGATCACATTTCCAAAACCACCCGCTGGCGGTGATGCAGGGCAGTCAGGAGCGATAGCTGACATCTGGTCCGGACTGAAGGACCTGCCAACGATTACTGACATGTAGTCTACTGTCACTGCATATGATTCTGTCACCATTGAAAGAATGGTGGAGGATTATATGAGTGACAACATCCAAGTAGGCATGTACATATACTGGCAGGAAAAATAAGCAATTTGGAGGCCCTTGCACAAACTGGCTTTGTTTTACCTAAGTTGTCCCCCCTCCAGTGTGTACTCTGAAAGAGTGTTTAGTGCAGCCGGTCACCCTGTCAGCGATCGGCATAGGAGGTTACTTCCAGAAAATGTGGAGAAGACGATGTTCATCAAAATTAATTATAATCAATTCCTCCGTGGAGACATTTACCAGCAATTGCCTCCAGAAAGTACACAGGGACCTGTGATGGTGGATTCCAGTGGGGACGAATTAATACTCTGTGAGGAGGGTGTTGAAGTCGGAAAATATTACGGTACACACATAATGTGCAAACACCACACAGATGGTCTCCGTGCGCGTGCTTGTTCTGCCGTGCGTACACATACACACAAGCTACGTATAACCGCTCACGCGGTCTTGCATGTTAGCACGTGGTATGGGTAAATACGGTAGCATACGTATTCGCACGGAAAAGCCATCAAAAGCCATATTCAATATTTTACCCATATAATGCATAAATCACACGCTGTCTGTACATCCTTCTAATAGCCAGTTACTGGTCACACATAAATTGTCCTCCTAGAAACTCAAGCACAATGGCCCTCATTCTGAGTTGTTCGCTCGCTAGCTACTTTTAGCAGCATTGCACACGCTAGGCCGCCGCCCTCTGCGAGTGTATCTTAGCATAGCAGAATTGCTAACGAAAGATTAGCAATTCTGCTATTATTAGCAGAATTGCTAACGAAAGCAATTTCCTTGCAGTTTCTGAGTAGCTCTAGACCTACTCCTAGATTGCGATCACCTCAGTCCGTTTAGTTCCTGGTTTGACGTCACAAACATGCCCTGCGTTCGGCCAGCCACTCCTCTGTTTCTCCAGCCACTCCTGCGTTTTTACCTGGCACGCCTGCGTTTTTTAGCATACTCCCTGAAAACGGCCAGTTTCCGCCCAGAAACACCCTCTTCCTGTCAATAACACTACGATCAGCAGAGCGATTGAAAAGCTTTGTTCGCCCGTGAGTAAAATAGCATAGTTTTGTGTAAAATTTCTTAGCACGTGCGCCCTGCTGTGCATACGCATGCGCAGAACTGCCGGATTTTAGCCTATTAGCAATTCTGCTAAAATTAGCAGCAAGCGAACAACTCGGAATGAGGGCCAATGTACCAGACTGACTTGTTTACGCAAAGCTTTGAAATCCTATGAAGAAGGCAAATACCTTTGGTTACTCCCATTGTTCTAGAGTTGTCCAGTATCTGTCGAAAACAGTAAATAGTGGACTGACATTGTCTTACTTGTAGACAGGACAAACAAGAAGACAATATCCAGGAAACTTGTTTAACTGGAAGGAACTCGATTAGCAATGGCTGACAAATTACATACCAGACATTTAGCTATCTGAGGTAATAACATTCATAGTCTAAACTCTTGGATATATATATATATATATATATATATATATATATTCCTATCAAATTATAATAGCAGGAATATGTGTGTGTGTGTGTGTATATATATATATATATATATATATATGTGTGTGTATATATATATATATATATATATATGTGTGTGTGTGTGTGTGTGTGTATATATATATATATATATATATATATATATATATGTATATCTTGAGGATGGAAATATATAATCATATCATGTGTGGGATCATATTGTTCAGGGTCATATAAACATTAATCTGGTGGGTATAAGAATTTTGTCACATATTGCAACAATAAGTTATTAATAATACCAGATTTATGTATGATTAATGTGATGTGTTTAACTGGTCATGGGTAGGAACTCAGATGCAAACAACAGAAATCACATCTTGAGTCTTAGCCATCGCCCACCGCTTGAGCTGACCAATGGTACCCGGTGCACAGGATATGTCCCACCCCCGAACCAATGGAAGAAGAGCATACAGTGTTTATTGTATTGTGTTTTGACCAACTGTATAAAAAGCCAATCTGCCTAGCCAGTCAGTAAATCTCTTTCTCTGAAGGTCATCTTCCTTGATTGATCTAAGCACCACACCGAGTGGCGCTGGCGAAACCAAACATATGTACCATTGTATTGTAGCCTCTATTCTCTTATTGTAATTGTAGATCTGTTGTAACCACCTTTTATCAATACAATTGGTGTCTTGTCTCTTTTCCTGCTAAGGTATTAAATGTATTCCAGCCACATGTGAAGCTGCATTGTGCTCTCAGCGTGTCGATGTGTGTGTATGCACTGTGTGTACTTTGTACATCCGTCGCGGCGTGTGTACGCAAAGTGCGTACACGGTACGGGGCTTTGTACGCTAACTAAGTAAAAAGTATGTAGGTTAAGGATTACACACAGTGGCCACAGTGGCTCGATTTTAAAGTGTATTGAGTGTATTTTAAAGTATTGCTTTTAGTCCTGTAAGTAAATCAGCATTTGCAATTGGGGACTCGATCCGGTTTTTCACACGCTCATAGGCTAGCACATCATAGCAGACTTTAATATATCAGCAAAGGGTGGAAATACATCTTTAAGTTAAACCTTTTCCTGGTTGCTTGGATGTTTTAAAACTTTATTTTTTGCCATCAGTTTGTGTCTGCTCTGTCTGGTCTGCAGAGGTACTGAAAGAACCCGGAGGTAAACAAGAAAAAAGCTATTTAAAAATCTGTGTAATTTTTGTTGGCACCAAAAGCATACACAAAGCGTACCAATATTTTGCATACTCCCCCCACATAGTGTTGACATAGGTTATCAGTCATTTTAGATCTGTGTGAAATCGGATACATTTGTTTGCTATATAGATAAATTTGAAATAAATGTATTAAGGGAGTAATTATAAAGACATGAAACGCAGTTCTGGCCTAGTCGTTAAAGGTTTATACAGAAAAACTGGGTGTTGTGTTTATGTCACGTCTAGCAGAGTTTGAGGATCCGGCAGCTGAGATTTGCCCGAGGTGTTAGCAGGTTGTGAATGAACCAGAAGAGGGGGCTGGATATAGTTCCTTCGCATGGGACACGGAGCAATGAAGAACGTAGGCAGGGTTTGAGAGTCAATGGAAAGTATTTATTATGTACAGGGCTGAAGTAGAGAACCGAGGCTGGAGCACGATGGTTAAGACGTGGCTGGAGGCAAAGAACTGTGGACTGTGATTTGAAAGATGAGACTGTAGATGATGAACTGTGGATGATGGTTGAAGACGTGGCTGGAGACAAGGACTGTGGACTGTGGTTTGGAAAACGAGGCTGAAGATAATAATCTTCAGGCGGTGGTCGGTGGTACAAAGGCGTGGCTGGTGAAGGATATCTGTGGAGTGTGGCTTGAAAGATGAGGCAGAAGACCCGGGGCAAACTGTGCCCAAAGAGTTTTACTTGACCGGGTTTTCCAGGGTCGCTTTCACAGGCAGTAGCAGGGTAGGAATGGCAGGGCTGCAGCAGCAATAGAGAACCGACCAAGCAGGATCAGGAGGAACCAGAATACAGCAGGAATCCTGGGAACACAGGCTAAAGCACCTACAACAGGGTTGTAACTTGAAGCACTGGCATCCCTGTCCTAAACCAGCCCCCTTTTATAGGGAGAGCTTCCCCTGGATTGGCTGGAAGAGACAGGAAACAGGAACTATGCTCAAAACTTGGTCTCCAACATGGCGGCGCCCAGTAATGCAGACCTTTTTGCAAAGCCACATTGCTCACTGCCCCTGGTCTTCTAGCAATGGCTCAGCAAGGGCGACCGACTGTAGCGACGACCCGCCGCCCTGAGCGGACCCCCTCACCGCTACTACTGCTGCCCACAAATCTGGCGCAGCAGCCCACCTCCGCCGCTGCCCGCACATCGCCAAGGAAGCCAGCCCCACGGCCCCAGCGTACCGGTAATACTCTGGATGCTGACAGTACCGCCCCTTTGCGGGTGGACTCCGGACACCTATGTGGTTTAGTTGGAAACTTGGCATGAAATGTCCGAAGAAGTCTTGGAGCTTGGACATCCTCTGCATCTTCCCAAGATCTCTCCTCTGGCCCATACCCCTTCCAATCAACAAGGTACTGGATGCGACCATAATGTCTGCGAGAATCAAGGATCTTGTGAATCTCAAATTCGTCTCCATGTGCTGATTGGATCTTGGGTGATTTAGGTAGAGCGGCTCTGAACCGATTAAGTACCAATGGTTTTAAGAGAGAAATATGAAATGCATTAGGAATTCTTAACTGCGGAGGTAATTTCACTTTGTAAGCCACAGGATTCAACACTTTTTCGATTGGGTAAGGCCCAATAAATCTGGGAGAAAACTTTTTTGTAGGGACCTTTAATCTTAGGTTACGTGTGGAAACCCAAACACAATCTCCTACCTTAAGGCTTGGTACAGCTTTTCGTTTCAGATCTGCATAGGTCTTATATCTCTTGGAAGTCTTGAGCAAAGTCTTGTGAACTTGTTTCCAGGCTTCAGTAAGTTGTCGAAGTGTTGACTCTGCGGCAGGAACCTCGAGCGTAGGCTGAAGTTGGAAGTCAGGAACTCTTGAATGGTAACCATAATTAATGAAGAATGGAGAAGATTTTGTGAATAAATGCAGAAAAGTCTCCAGATCCTGGTTCACTCTCTCTGTTTGACCATCCGTTTGGTGATGATAGCCTGAGGAGAAGTTTAATTTCATGCCAAGAGCGGAACATAGGGATCTCCAAAACTTGGCCACAAATTGAGGACCTCTATCAGACACGATTTCCTGTGATAGACCATGGAGTCGAAAGATCTCTGCTATAAACAATTTTGCCAACTGGGATGCAGATGGAAGGTTAGCCAGAGGAACAAAGTGTGCCATTTTAGAGAATCGGTCAACTATGACCCATACGGTGTTCCGCCCACCAGACATAGGTAAATTTGTAATAAAGTCCATAGAAATATGCGTCCATGGTCTTAGTGGTAACGGTAAAGGATGGAGTAACCCGGCTGGTGGACTTTTGGGACTTTTATGCTGAGCACATTTTGGACAGGCAGCCACGAATTCCTGAACGTCAGTCCTGAGATGAGGCCACCAGTAGGAGCGCTGAATGAATTTAAGTGTCTTATGACCGCCCGCATGGCCCATGAAGGAGGAGGAGTGAGCCCATGTGAGAAGTTTTTTGCGCAGATTTGGTGCAACGAAGATCTTTCCTGGAGGAGGAAGTGGAGAGGTATTAGTTTCAGAAAAAGAGGTGGATTCCAGGATAAATTGCTCTTTTGAATGGTCAGAGGGGTCTTCTGAACTTAGGGTGCGAGATAAGGCATCTGCCTTTTTGTTGAGGGAACCTGGTCGGTAACTGAGTTTAAAATTAAAACGGGTGAAGAAGAGTGCCCATCTTGCTTGGCGTGGGTTCAGACATCGGGCTGACTGTAGATACAGGAGGTTCTTGTGATCTGTGGTTACCGAAATTGGATGCTGAGCTCCCTCCAACAAATACCTCCAATCCTCAAAGGCCAACTTAATTGCCAGTAATTCCTGTTCCCCAATAGCATAATTCTGTTCAGCGGCGGAGAATCTTTGCGAGAAGAACGCACAGGGATGGACCTACTTGTCCCCGAAAAGCTGGGATAATACTGCTCCCACTCCCACAGTAGAGGCATCAACCTCCACCAAGAACGGACGGCTGAGATCGGGTTGTCGAAGAACTGGAGTAGTCGTGAAGGCCTCCTTTAAAGATGAAAAAGCTTCCAAAGCCTCAGGAGACCACTTGGCAGGATCGGCTCCCTTCCTAGTTAATGCGGTTATAGGAGCTATGACAGAAGAATAATTTTGAATGAATCTTCGGTAGAAGTTAGCAAACCCCAGGAAACATTGAATTCCTTTAAGGGTAGCTGGAAGTGCCCAATACTGAATCGCCTGGACTTTAGTGGGGTCCATCTGTAACTTCTGCCCTGAAAGAATGTAACCGAGCAATGGAATTGTGAGTACTTCAAAGGTGCACTTCTCTAACTTACAGAATAAGTGATTCCTTTGTAAAAGAGTTAACACTTCTTTGACTTGTTCCCGATGGGTCTTCAGATCCTTTGAAAAAATTAGGATGTCATCCAGATATACTACCAAGCAGTCATAGAGGAGATCTCTGAAGATTTCTTTAACGAACTCTTGAAAGACGGCTGGGGCGTTACATAGGCCAAAAGGCATTACCAGGTATTCGTAATGGCCGTCGCGGGTATTAAATGCCGTCTTCCATTCGTCCCCTGGGCGAATACGTATAAGATTGTAGGCCCCCCGTAAGTCCAACTTAGTAAATACAGTAGCTCCTTTAACACGGTCGAACAGTTCTGGAATCAGAGGTAACAGATATCTGTTCTTAACTGTTATGTCATTGAGACCTCTATAGTCAATACAGGGCCGCAACTCCCAATCTTTCTTTTTGACAAACAAAAACCCCTCTCCAGCCGGAGATGTAGAAGACCTGATGAACCCTTTCTCCAAGTTCTCCCGGATATACTCTGACATGGCCTGTGTCTCGGGAAGTGAGGGTAAATTCGACCTCAGGGAGGAGTCTTACCCAGTACTAGCTCAACAGGACAATCCCAAGTACGATGCAGAGGCAAGGTGTCCGCCCCTTGCTTACTGAAAACATCTTGAAAAGCTTGTTACTCCACAGGAAGGCTGGAAGGGCTGGAAGAACAGAGAGGTCTAACTGAAGATAAACAGTTCTGAAAACAGTCTTGTCCCCAAGAGAGAACATCCATAGTTTGCCAATCTATGTGGGGATTGTGTCTGATTAACCATGGAAACCCTAGGATTAGTTCATGAGAGGCTTTAGGAATTACAAGGAAAGAGATTTCTTCTGAATGGAGAACTCTGACCTTCATCTTGAGAGGAATAGTACGAAAGGATATAATACCCTCAGGGATATAACTTCCATCCACTGCGGTAACAGAAATGGTACGATCCAAAGGAACTGTTTGTATTCCAGGTCGTTTGACCAGAGCTGACGTAATGAAGCTTTCGGCGGCTCCGGAGTCGAGTAGTGCAGGGATGAGAAGAGAAAAAGAAGGGAGCTCCAATTGGGTTAACAGGACAGACTCTTTCTTGGTATGTAATTCTGAGAATTCTCCTAGCTTGACCTCTCCAGCACAAACTAGGAGCGGGCGTTTCCCGGACGTAGATTGCAAGTTTTAACAAAGTGATCAGATGCACCACAATACAGGCAGAGGTTCCCTTGTCGCCGTCTCTGACGTTCTTCATTGGAGAGGCGGGAACGATTAATCTGCATGGGTTCTTCCGCAGTTGGTGATGATGGTGTTGGTGGAAGAACAACTCTAGGCTTAGGGCGATCTGACCGCAACCTCTCCATACAGCGTTCTCTGTACCTCAGGTCTAACTTATTGCATAAAGAAATTAGTGTATCCAACTTATCAGGTACGTCCTGAGTTGCGAGGTCATCTTTGATCTTTTCTGAGAGACCGCTCCAGAAAGCTGCAACGAGAGCCTCCTCGTTCCAGTTCAGTACCGAGGAAAGGGTGTGAAACTGGATCACGTACTGACTGACCGTACGCGTGCACTGACGCAGACGCAGGATCTCCAATGAGGCAGTTGAAGTCCTGCCTGGTTCGTCGAAGATTTTTCGGAAGGTGGCCACGAATTCTGGATAGTTAGATAAGATGGGATCCATCCTCTCCCACAAAGGTGAAGCCCATTCCAACGCTTGCCCGGTAAGTAAAGAAATTACATAGGCTACTTTGGTTTGTGCTGATGGGAAGTTGACCGACTGTAGTTCGAACTGGATTTCGCACTGGTTAAGAAACCTGCGGCATTGTTTTGGATTCCCATCTAATTTACTGGGAGGTGGCAAATGCAACCGTGGAAGTGGTACTGGTACAGGAGGAAGCGGGACCGGAGGTGCTAATGTGGGAGCAGCTGTAGATACTTGAGAGGCCGTCATGGCAACACAGAGAGAATCGAGACGTTCGGACATACTCTGCATGAACTGCACGATTTGAGATTGTGTGGCCTCCTGCTTACTTAAGCGAGACCAGATATCTGTAGTTGAATCCCCTCCTGAGGCCTGATCACCCGTCGAATCCATTGGGCCAGTACTTACTGTCACGTCTAGCAGAGTTTGAGGATCCGGCAGCTGAGATTTGCCCAAGGAGGTAGCAGGTTGTGAATGAACCAGATGAGGGGGCTGGATATAGTTCCTTCGCATGGGACACGGAGCAATGAAGAACGTAGGCGGGGTTTGAGAGTCAATGGAAAGTATTTATTATGTACAGGGCTGAGGTAGAGAACCGAGGCTGGAGCACGATGGTTAAGACGTGGCTGGAGGCAAAGTACTGTGGACTGTGATTTGAAAGACGAGACTGTAGATGATGAACTGTGGACTGTGGTTTGGAAAATGAAGCTGAAGATAATAATCTGCAGGCGGTAGTCGGTGGTACAAAGGCGTGGCTGGTGAAGGAGATCTGTGGAGGACGAGGCAGAAGACCCGGGGCAAACTGTGCCCAAAGAGTCTTACTGGACCAGATTTTCCAGGGGCGCTTCCACAGGCAGTAGCAGGGTAGGAACGGCAGGGCTGCAGCAGCAATAGAGAACCGACCAAGCAGGATCAGGAGGAACCAGAATACAGCAGGAATCCTGGGAGCACAGGCTAAAGCACCTACAGCAGGGTATTAACTTGAAGCACTGGCATCCCTGTCCTAAACCAGCCCCCTTTTATAGGGAGAGCTTCCCCTGGATTGGCTGGAAGAGACAGGAAACAGGAACTATGCTCAAAACTTGGTC
Organism: Pseudophryne corroboree; assembly: GCF_028390025.1. NCBI lineage: Eukaryota > Metazoa > Chordata > Amphibia > Anura > Myobatrachidae > Pseudophryne > Pseudophryne corroboree. Next base: position 142,222,846 of record NC_086454.1, read on the forward strand.
TCCAACATGGCGGCGCACAGTAATGCAGACCTTTTTGCAAAGCCACATTGCTCACTGCCCCTGGTCTCCTAGCAATGGCTCAGCAAGAGCGACCCACTGTATCGATGACCCGCCGCCACGAGCGGACCCCCTCACTGCCGCTACTGCTGCCCACGGATCTGGTGCAGCAGCCCACCTCCGCCGCTGGCCGCACATCGCCAAGGAAGCCAGCCCCGCGGCCCCAGCGTACCAGTAAGACTCCGGACGCTGACAGTTTATGAGCGAAAGTAGCTTTTATTGCTCATATTTATAGAGACTGTGTGGTTTGTTGAATTGCGGACATACAAATTACACGATAGTTTGTTCAATTAAAAGGCGGGATAGTATACATTTAAAACAATAGCACATAACTATCCGATTTCAAAAACAGGTTACTTTAAAAATTTAGTTTACAACTGTAAGTACCTCTGGGGTAAAGTAACCAACCTAAGGGAAGTGGAATTTTCTGTACAGAAAAGAAAAACAAGGTGTATCTGAGTGAGTGAAAGCAGACGTCATTGTGATTGAACCGGGATATTGGGATCCCGTGGGAACACTGGGTTAGTAAAGGCTCAGTGGCGTAGGGTTTGCAACCCTACGTATTTTCTAGGTGGTCTGAAGTGGTCTAGGTGATCTAGGTGTCCCAAATCTAGGAGGTCTAGAGTGGTCTAGGTGTTCTAGGTGGTCTACAGCAATCGTAGGGCATATAGATAACTAGTATCTATAGGCTGTGCGATTGAATCACACGTCCGTGTGTTCTACACAGCACATGATACCATTGTGTCATATGCGCTGTGGAAAAGCATACGCAGACGTGATTGTATAGACAAAGGGGTTTTTCTTTGATAACTTAGGGACCTAAGGGCGGTGATTCCGAGTTGTTCGCTCGCTAGCTGCTTTTAGCAGCATTGCACACGCTAAGCCGCCGCCCTCTGGGAGTGTATCTTAGCTTAGCAGAAGTGAAAACGAAAGATTAGCAGAATTGTGAATAGAAATTTCTTAGCAGTTTCTGAGTAGCTCAGACTTACTCAGCCATTGCGACCAGCTCAGTCCTTTTCGTTCCTGGTTTGATGTCATAAACACACCCAGCATTTGCCCAACCACTCCCACGTTTCTCCAGCCACTCCTGCGTTTTGCAACTCGAACGCCTGCGTTTTTCCGCACACTCCCATAAAACGGCCAGTTTCCACCTAGAAACGCCCACTTCCTGTCAATCACACTACGATCAGCACAGCGATGAAAAATCTTTGTTATGCCGTGAGTAAAATACCTAACTTTTGTGTAAAATAACTAAGCGCATGCGCTCTGCGAACCTTGTGCATGCGCAGTAAGCGACTAATCGCAGTATAGCGAAAATCGGCAACGAGCGAACAACTCTGAATGACCCCCAAAGTTGGGTACATTGCAATCCACTGTCGACAGCGTATCGTTGTACTGGCCAGCATGGGCGAGAGCAAGTGAAAGGCGCTCGGAGAGACTTTCACCGTCTGCTTGCATTGTGTATTTTTGTGTTTGTGGGAATTTTCAGTTATTAAAAAGACCCACAAATATGGGAGCCAGTTGCTCAAGCGAGAGACGTTTAGTCAGGGTTCAGGCTGGAGAATTGCGGCCGAGAGGGTCAGCAAGGTTTATTATGTGTGAGAAATATGGCTCACACACAGAGGCTTTTTGCAATGAATGGGTACGTATGACTGCTAAAGATAGGGCATCATTCCCTGGGGTGGGTAGCTTTGAATCAAAGGTACTAAGGATTAAAATATGTCTGATTAAATCTAGAAAACAAAGGATCAGACATAATGATTGTTTAAATCTGTGGCAGCAAGAGGGGGAGGTGCAAAGGGAACTAACTCGCACAGCAAGTTCCAAACCTGGCAGGGATGTGAGTTTGAGCACACCATTACCGACACAAGTCAAAGGGGAGTAAATGGCTACAATCAATGGTACATCTGTAAATGATAGTAGAATGCAGAAGCAATGTGTTAACCCTAACCCGTGCAAGTTGTATCCTGTTTTGAAATCTCTCCAAGGTTATAGGTCACAGGAAGATGAAGGATCCAACCTAATCTCAGCCCTCATTCAGGCAGTCACCTTACAGGAAACTCAGGTGGGCCTGGCATAACCAGTAAGAGCCGTAACAGTGTCCCCGACTGAAAGGACTGGTGAGATCACAGCTACCGGTAAGTGTGAGACTGTTCATTACACAGAGACATTAACACCTCACAGTGAGCAGAGTAGGAATGGAATGGTAAGATTACATCCTGTCTTGGAAATAGTAACTCCCAGTAGGAGGACCGATAGTCAGGGAATAATCCTCACCAGGAACAATGCAATGTATTGCCCGTGGTCCAGATCAGAGCTGCGGTCAATCATTTCAGAATTCCCCGATCCCCAGAAGCATTTAGCCAGATGTCAGAAGTTTATCAGGGATCTGGGTAATACCCATGAACCGGCAAACAAAGATTGGCGGACATTCTTGAAAGCGTGCCTACCCCCTAATATTGACGCACAAAAATGTATTACGGAGTGTAAAATATAATTGGATGGTCCTATGACTGACGAACTCAATCAGGAGAACGTGGAACAAATTAACATACAACTAGGATTGTACTACCCCACTGCTGTCAAGTGGAGCAAAATTTTCTCCATAAGACAGAAGGACAGTGAAATGACATCTGAATATTTCCATAGGGCTTTGTAAATAATGACTAGATACACTGGGGTATCGGATATAGGCAATGATGAGAATTACAGGGAGGTGGCTGTCTCTGTGCTAATGGACGGGCTCAATAAGGCATTGAGGGCCAGGGTGCAAACCTCTTTGCCAAATTGGAGAGGGGTCACAGTAGATAATAGAGTGCGTTATGGAGATTCACAAGAATATCACTATATTCAGGGAACAACAGGAGGAGAGGCTGAGGACTGAAAATACACAGGCTCTTACAGCAAAGTCCCATCTACCTGAACCCCAGACCATTGATGTTTGGAAAAGAGCAAGACTATGTTACATTTGTAGGAAGAAAGGACATTTTGCCAGAGATTGTAGGAGTAGTAGGACACATAATCAATATAGACCCACTAGACAGAAAACACAAGCCACATTATTAAACACATAGATAGGACCAAGGGACATATAGTAAGAAATCACAAGCCATATAGAAAACACAGATTCGGCTAATGGGAAGAACAAAATAAATGCAACATTACCCTTTGACAAAACTTTCTAGGGTTAAGATGGGGCCTCTAAACTTTTGCTTCTTCTTCTAGCAGAAATGGCCCCTGATTAACTTAACAGGAGCTTTGTTAGAGATGATATACTGTACATATAATGTGCTCCTGCTCAGGAAGTACAAAGTATGTTAGACACCCATGAACGCTAATGTTACATTTCTCTGTTCTAGATTCATGTACATCACAGGTAGAGGAAATTATCTCACAGATACCGGGTTCCCTATGAACTTAGGATGGACAGGACACTGGATTGATGACTGGGATAGTCCCAATAGCGATACAACAAACACAAAAAAAAAATTTTTTTAAGGGGAGTAGACCAAGTAGAAAATCACTTCGCCGTAGTGCCCAATCCAGTTGTCAAATTTTATAAAATCTTCTTTGCCCCTACAAACTTATCTGTCACCAACGTCTATTCTGTTTCTCCACAATTTCCTATTCATCTTTTGCGTTCACACAGGGTGCAATGATTCGAAAAAAATTTACGCTCATGTTGCCTCATAGACAGGTGGGAAGGACCATACCAAGTCTTGTTAACCAGTACGACAGTACTAAAGGTCGCCGAAAGAGAGACTTGGGTCCACTTGTCCCACTGCAAGAAGGTCGCTGACCCGGAGAACGGTGTGTTCAAAGAGCAAGGTGAAGAGAACCTCGTATCACTAGAGAGTCTATTCCGGGAAAGCTGAGAGGCAGAACTGTTGAACGGCACCTGAGCGCAGAGAGCAACAAGATCAAGGACAGTTGTCGCACCATTTTCTTTTTTCACCCCCCACTGCATTTTCCTTTCTTTTCTCCTCCTCATTCTCCTTCTTTCCCCTAACGAAATGGATCTATCACAAGAGACTGCGTTTCGGGTTCTGCTGGTAATTTTGTTTTTGATCAGGACAATCTGTTTTGGTGAGGGTCCCAGAGAAGTCGAGCAAGGATCTGGAATGGGTTCTGATGGTGAGTACGAATTTGCAGGATCTCAGGAGCAGCACAGCGCTCTAGTAAAGGCTGGTATCAGTAAGCGCTCTGGTAGTCATGGAGCTCAGAGGCAATGTGAGGGGTTATTGTCTGATGAATATTGTATTTGTAGGAATTGTGAGAACATAGTCAAAGATGGGTGCATCCAGAGATGTCAGTCCAATATTAATATCGACATGGACCGACATCCGTTGAGTGATTACCACTCATTAGTGGGTAAGGTCTTAAACCAGACAGAATGTTGGGTGTGCTCACAAGTACCTCAAGGACAGAGTAAATCAGGATTAGTGCCGTACCCTTTAGCAATAGATGAGGTACTCAAATTACGGGGTGGGAGACCGGTGGACAAGAAATTCAATATATCTAGGCCACCTAGCTTGAAGCTTCACCAGTACAACGTAGATAGTTCCCTGTTGTGTTTTAATATTTCCAATTTCCGAAAACCAGGAAATTGGGAAGTGACTTGGAATAACCAGTCAATGACCTTTTCACACAGAGCTGATAGGATTCCTATCGACTCTGAACTTGTACGCAAGATAGCCAACAGGGGAAAGTATTTTCGGTACCGGTATACACGTGGAAGCAAAACCATGTGAGTTGGAAAGGTATCGCAGGGGTATTGTGCCCACATCATCCAGCCTGATACTTGTACTGAGCAAATGGGAGAACTAGGGACTGGATTCTTTACATGGAAGATTTGCAATATGGTGATGTTACATTTTGTCCCCTATGTTCTCCCAGATGATGCCTATTTCATATGTGGGAGGAAAGCGTACAAGTGGCTTACTCCGAGCTCTGAGGGATTGTGTTATATTGGGAGAGCACTACCAGAGGTCATGACCATAACCCATGATAAAATGAAAGACGTTCACCGCAGCGCTCAGACTCCTTATACTCATACCCACTATGGACACATCATCAAGAGACACCTCATAGATAGGGCAGAGCACGCAGCCTCTGATTTGATCCATGAATCCACCGGGATTCAGTTCCTTCTCGCATTATATATCACCTGTACTGCCAGAGGAACTATAAATTATAGGTACATCCATGCGCTAGCGAACTTGATAGATAATATCACTGAGATGTATGATGACACCTTCAGGTATACAGGAAGGGAGTTACAAGCTTACAAGAAATAATTGATCCAGCACAGGCCGGGTTAGGAGAGTGGGCACAGAATGTTAATATGAGTGTGGAAAAGTTTCTCCTTTGTATCCTGGGAGTCATCATAATTATTGATCTGATATCCAGGTGTGTTCGAATTCTAACGCGGCGCAAGCACGGCACAAATTTGATGAGTCTAAGGAGCAAGAGCGCTGTTACAGCAGCAGATTTGGTTTATGACCCATCAATAGAAACAGTGTTATGATAAGGAATGCAAATGAATTTCATGGCCTGTTTCTTTCACCATTTTTTTCTGTCTCCCCCTTTACCCAGAAACATCCAACCGGAAAAGACGTCAACCCTACCCAATGTTTATGTGAATGTATTTTTATATATGTGTCTTATCTTCATCTCTGCAACCCTCAGTTAATGGCGCACATATTCGACAGATGTTATCCACATATAGTAGCATTCACATATGTTCCCCCTCCATGTATCATCAACTAAATGTGCTCCCCATTTGTTGGTATTAAAAGCCGAAGAGGCGAGGGTCAAAAGCCCTTGCCCGAAAGGAGCTTAAAGTGTTTGTTTGCCCAAGTATAGACCCTTAATATGGGATAAAAAGGATTTAATGTATACTTTGCATTACCTCAAAGCTTACTTAGAACATATACAGCACAATGAAGCATGCCCCTCAGACATTGAGTCATACATACATGCTTTTACTATCCCACTAGGTTATACATTTCCCACCTACAACTCTCCCCGATCATCCATGCTTTGTATATATTGTATAGGTAATATTTTTAGTTTACTAGTTAAGAGTGGCAGTTATTGATGACTGCCAAAGGGTGGACTGTCGAAGTCGGAAAATATTACGGTACACACATCACGTGCAAACACCACACAGATGGTCTCCTTGCACGTGCTTGTTCTGCCATGCGTACACATACACGCAAGCTACGTATAACCGCTCACGCGGTCTTGCATGTTAGCACGTGGTATGGGTAAATACGGTAGCATACTCATTCGCACGGAAAAGCAATCAAAAGCAATATTCAATATTTTACCCATATAATGCATAAATCACACGCTGTCTGTACATCCTTCTAATAGCCAGTTACTGGTCACACATAAATTATCCTCCTAGAAACTCAAGCACAATGTACCAGACTGACTTGTTTACGCAAAGCTTTGAATTCCTATGAAGAAGGCAAATACCTTTGGTTACCCCGATTGTTCTAGAGTTGTCCAGTATCTGTAGAAAACAGTAAATAGTGGACTGACATTGTCTTACTTGTAGACAGGACAAACAAGAAGACAATGTTCAGGAAACTTGTTTAACGGGAAGGAACTCGATTAGCAATGGCTGACAAATTACATACCAGATATTTAGCTATCTGAGGTAATAACATTCATAGTCTAAACTCTTGGAGATTATATATATATTTCCTAACAAATTGTAATAGCAGGAATATGTGTGTGTATATATATATATGTGTATATATATATATATATATATATATATATGTATATCTTGAGGATGGAAATAGCTAATCATATCATGTGTGGGACCATATTGTTCAGGACCATATAAATATTAATCTGGTGTGTATAAGAATATTGTCACATATTACAACAATAAGTTATTATACCAGATTTATGTATGATTAATATGATGGGTTTAACTGGTCATGGGGCGGGAAGTCAGATGCCAACAACAGAAATCACATCTCAAGTCTTAGCCATCGCCCACCGCTTGAGATGACCAATGATCCCCGGTGCACAGGATATGTCCCACCCCCGAACCTATGGAAGAAGAGCATACAGTGTCTATTGTATTGTGTTTTGACCAACTGTATAAAAAGCCAAGCTGCCTAGCCGGTTAGTAAATCTCTCTCTCTGAAGGTCATCTTGCTTGATTGATCTGAGCACCGGACCAAGTGGCGCTGGCTAAACCAAACGTATGTACTATTGTATTGTAGCCTCTATTCTCTTAATGTAATTGTATATCTGTTGTAACCACCTTTTATCAATTATATGTTGGCAGGTTGGATCCCAACTTTTTAAATACAATTGGTGTCTTGTCTCTTTTCCTGCTAAGGTATTAAATGTATTCCAGCCACACGTGAAGCTGCATTGTGCTCTCAGCATGTCGGTGTGTGTGTATGCACTGCATGTACTTTAAAAGGTACGTCAATCGCAGCGTGTGTACGCAAAGTGTGTGGCAGACCCTGTCGCTGAAATGATGGGTTTGTTAGAGTGTGCATGTCCTGCTTATACAACATAAGGGTGGGTGGGAGGGCCCAAGGACAATTCCATCTTGCACCTCTTTTTTTTATTTATTTATCTTTGCATCATGTGATGTTTGGGGCCAATTTTTTTAAGTGCCATCCTGTCTGACACTGCAGTACCACTCCTAGATAGGCCAGGTGTTTGTGCCGGCCACTTGGGTCGCTTAGCTTAGTCATCCAACGACCTCTGTGCAAATTTTAGGAATAAAAATAATATTGTGAGGTGTGAGGTGTTCAGAATAGACTGGAAATTGTGGCTATTGCGGTTATTAATACTATGGGATCAAAATTACCCCCAAATTCTATGATTTAAGCTGTTTTTTTTAAAAACACCCGAATCCAAAACACACCCGAATCCAACAAAAATTTTCAGGGAGGTTTTGCCAAAACGCGTCTGAATCCAAAACACAGCCGCAGAACCGAATCCAAAACCAAAACCCGAAAAATGTCCGGTGCACATTGCTAATATATATATCTATATATATATCTATATATCTATATCTATATATATATATACTGATATCACGATACGCCCCACTGATAAGGGCGGGGCTATCGTGATTCAGGATATGGAAGATTATAAAAGAGAATTGAAATGACAGTTGAGTGATGATAAAGTTTATAGATTACTTAAGAACGATCCGACCAATATTTTTAGTAAACAACTTGTGCATAGACTCCAATTAGCAGTTGATGAAGGGCTTATCACTAGTGAACTTATGCAGGCACTTATTACAGACTGTCCGGTGGTACCAGTTTTGTATTCACTGCCAAAGATAGATAAAAGTCTTGTAAACCCCCCGGGACGTCCTATAATATCGGCACGAGGGGGTTTATTTCAGAAATTGGCAGTTTATCTGGATGCAGTATTACAACCTTGCATTGTTAATTATCATAGACATCTACTTGATACCACCATGTTCCTCAATAAGTTGGGGGCTCTTGGTACCATCAAAATTGATAGTTTACTTTGCAGTATCAATATTTTCAGTCTTTATATGGTAATCCCTAATGACCAGCGACTTTTGGCTGTCAGGAAACTTATTACTGACAATGATTTGTATAAAGGTCCAGACGTGTCATTGTTCATAGACCTTATGGAAATGGTTCTAACATGTAATTTTTTCCTTTTTGTCTGAAAATTCTATCTTTAGACATCCGGGTGTGCGATGGGGTCCAGTGTGGCCCCATCGTATGCAAATGCTTACATGTATATGGTTGAGGAGGACATCTTTTTAATAATCATCTATTTAAAGAATACACTTTATTTTACGTAAGATATATAGATGATTTATTTATGATTTGGTCCAGTGATTATGAGTCTTTTTCTGAGCTCATTGAGGAACATAACAAGCAATGTCATCCAGTTAAATTTACATATAATGCTGGCACTGAATCAGTAATTTATCTTGATGGACGAGTATCAATTAAACAGGGAGTAATTAACACTGAATTATTTCATAAACCAACTGACAGGAACACTATCCTCCATGCGCAGAGTTTCCATCCCAGATCTCTCAAGTTTGGCCTGCCTTATTCGCAATTTTTGAGAGCAATTAGAATTTGTAGTGACATTGAACAGGCCAAACTTCAGATAGATGTTATGTTGCGCAAATTTAATGATAGAGGATATGATATGGATCTATTATTGAAAGCCAAGGATAAAGCTTTAGTCGTGATCAATTATTGAAATCGAGTGCTAAAAAACCCCACAATAATCGTATGCCTTGGGTTAATCATTATAGCACTGCCAGTGGCAATGTAGCTAGTGTAGCTAAGAATTTGTGGCCTATAGTTTCCACAGATGGTGATCTCAACCTTAATGAAATGTCCATTATGCCATGTTACACACTTGGGCGTAATATCAGGGACTGGGTGGTTAAAACCGACATCACAGGCCTCCAGTCATCACAGAGTGAACAGAATAGATTTTTATCCCTCAAGAAGGGGTGTTTTAGATGTCTCAATTTTGTAACATGCAGCTCATTAATTGTCCATCTAGTGGCAAGAGATATGAAATTAAACATAGGGTCACATGCACTACTAAATATATAATCTACATGATTATTTGCCCATGTGGCAAAAATTATGTAGGAAAAATGGATCGTACTTTGAGAGAGCGGATGACAAATTATAAACTGGCCATCAGAAATGCACTATCTTCAGGTAACAATGATCAACCGCTAGCACGGCACTTTTTAAATGCCGGCCATAATCTAGCATCTTTGAGATATATTATTATTGATCACGAGCCGGTAAAATTAAGAGGTGGAGATAGATCTCTACGATTACTGCAAAGGGAATCCAGGTGGATTCATGAATTAGGGACATTGGCACCCAGGGGGTTAAACGAAACTCTGGGATTACATTGCTTTCTATAAATTCTACAAGCACTTTATAAGCATTAGAATATCTATTGACCAGCTGATACTAATTGTGTTTTATGTAATTTATGTCTCATGAAATCTTTTTGAAATTTCGCTGAAAAAAATTGTTTCTGTAAAATGTGTTATATATTGATTGGATTTATACACTATGGAAAATGGATAACTATTTACTGTTCAGATATCAGTTTAGTGGAGGTAATTCTGTGTCAGGGGCACTGTTTCTAGTGCACTGCATTGTTTTTAATGGGAATTATTCTTGTTTAGAGCATTGCTATGGTGATGTAAGGAAGGGAACGGACGTCATCAGTGGGCGTCCGTATCCCGGAGCTGCATGCCGAGTGACACACATGGTGGGGATCCTATTTAAGGTATGTGTTTGTATCACTTATTTTACCTGATGACGAAGGAATATTAAAGCTCCGAAACGTTGTAATATACTCTGCTGTCCTGGCGTATTATTTCCGAGTGCCGCTGCACACTACTTCTATGGTTTGGACCTGCTAAGGTACCTAGGAAGGCACCGGGACATTTGTACATTAGACTGGGAGTGCTGCCTGACCGACTTCTTTACATATATATATATATATATATATAACATATATAGGATGCATATTTAATTTGTCTGATCATGTCTTGTCTGGGGCAGAAAGCTCTCTCCTAGCTTTGGGATTGAGCTTTGTGCCTTCCTCTAGGCATGATGAGTTTAATTTTGCAGTGGATCATTTTAAATTTGGTAGGAAGCTGAGGTTACGTGAATTCTTTACGGATAAGAATGAAAGAGATAGAGTTGAACAAGCCGGTACCCAGTTCCTAAAACCAAGTATATTTGATCCCCAGACAACTAATGCTAGTATACGTACTTATTTGAGGATGACAGAACATGAATGCAGGACACCTAAGGACAAAAGGGTTTTTGATAATTTGACTTTTTCACAAAGGCAGGCGCTTAAAACTCTGAGAGATAATGATACAATTGTGATTCGCCCCGCCGATAAGGGCGGGGCAATTGTTATACAGAACACAGTGGATTATGACAAGGAAATTAGGCGTCAGTTGGCATATGTGACAACATATATGAAGTGTACCACGAATCCCATACCTGGTATAATAAAATGGGTGGATAAGGTGATTGATATGGCTGTCCAGAGTGGCTGGTTGACTGAACAAGTTGCCTCATTTTTAAAGGTGGATTATCCAATCTGTCCATTGATTTATACGTTACCCAAGGTCCACAAATCTTTAGTGGATCCCCCTGGCAGACCCATTATTTCTGCCAGGGGTTCCTTGTTACAGCCTCTTGCTATCTTTGTGGACAGCCTCTTGCAGGAACTTATCCCATATATACCAAGTTATCTCCGTGATACAAGTGACTTTTTGGAACATATTCTTGGTTTGGGGAATATTGATGAAAATGTGTTATTTGCAACTTTAGATGTGTCATCATTATACACCATTATTCCCCACTCTGAAGGAATTGATGCAGTTAGGAAATTGATGATAAAACATGGAAAAATGCATCCTCCTTGTGAATGTATACTCGATTTACTTGAGTTAATATTGGTTCATAATCATTTCACATATCATGGTGACTATTATATTCAGTGCTCAGGGACCGCTATGGGATCAAATGTGGCCCCCGATGTATTCAGGTATCTTTATGCATTACTACGAAACAAGTAACTTCTATTCAAAATTTGGTAATAAGATTACCTACTACAAAAGGTATATAGATGACATATTCCTACTGTGGAATGGCACTGAGGGGGAGTTTCATTCAATGTTGAATGAACACAACTCTCTGGACTCTACGGTTCGTCTTACTGGGGCTTGCAATTTTGATTTCATCAATTTTTTGGACGTGACAGTTTTCCGGGATGGAACAAAATTAGGTTCCACGCTATATAGAAAAGAGACGGACAGGAATACGTTTCTACACGCTACCAGTAAACATCCACCTACTCTCAAGGCGAGTCTCCCTATCTCTCAATTCATAAGGGTTCTCCAGAGCAATACAAACCCTGCTGTTGCAGAAGCTCAGATTGTGCAAATGAAAGATCGTTTCCTCGACAAGGGATACAGAAGGAGTGATGTGGAGAACTGTCTTACTAAAGCCAGATTGAGGCTTAACCAGAAACAGGATTGCATACAAAATCGGATGATTTTTGTGACACAATATGATGATACAGTATGTCTCCTATTATTTCAAAGTCCATCAAAAAGCATTGGCCGTTGCTTAAGACTGAGACGAAATTTAAAGGCACTCTGAATAAACCACCTATGATGGCCTATCGACGTGGCAGAAATCTAAAGCAGATTCTTATGCAACCAGCTTGACGTCTCATGGTGAAGGAAGGCACTATATGGTTAAACACCCAAAAAAAAAAAAGGGTGCTTCAGGTGTACGGGTTGTGTGACATGCCGTTCGTTGCTACCTGGTAGTACATTTCCACACCCACACACTGGCAGACCGATTAACATCCAATATAAGCTTCACTGCAGGCTGACTTTTGTGGTGTATATGCTGTTATGCCCGTGCGCCTGGCATATGTCGGGATGACTACCTGCCCATTCAGAGAGCGCATGGCTAATCACAGGAGTTCAATTCATCAATCGATCATATCTGGGACGTCAGATAAACCAGTCGCACAACATTTCCTTACAGCAGGGCATCAGGTATCAGCACTCAGATGACGTATTATAGATTGGGTACCAGACCCTGAGAAAGGTGGAGACCAGAGCCGGCCTTAGGCATAGGCAAACTAGGCAAATGCCTAGGGCATTTGGTATGCTTAGGTGCACCAGCAGCTCCTGCTGATTAAAATGATATGCGGCATGCCTATATTCTGTGTGTGACTGCGGCTGTATCTACATACGAAATGCTACGTTGCGTGTATTCCTAGAAATCACTGTAATGTAGCATTTCGTATGCAGATACAGCTGCAGTCGCACAGGCCTGCAGCATATCATTTTAATCAGCAGAAGCTGCTTGTGCATCCTAGCCATATAGTAATGCAAATAATATGCATTTTTTATAAACAAAAGGTGCCTGACGTTAGCAGAGCTGCCAGCTGACTCATGCCAGGCATCTCCTGCAGAACTAGCGGCGGTGATAGGGGGCACCAGCCAAAATCTTGCCTAGGGCATCATATTGGTTAGGGCCGGCTCTGGTGGAGACCGTGCTCTTATCCTGAATAAATTGGAAGCAAGATGGATTTTTAAGCTGGGGACTTTGGCCCCTAATGGGCTTAATGAAAATAACCCATTGGGTATGTTTTTGAGATAAAGGAAATCTATTTTTGAGGACCAATGCACTCTGTGATATTTTTCTATTTTTCTATTTTTTTTATGTGTAGGTGATTTGTACATCTTTTTAGGTGTATATATGTATACTGTCACAATCCTGACTGTAGGTTTCATATTTGGTGACTTACCCCTGCCATCTGTCCCGGATCCTGTGTCTTTTTACTCACTGAGTTAAACAGCTTGTCAGCACTATGAGTTTTCCTGAGTTCTCTGCCTGAAAGGTAATAGTTAATTAGCTCCACCTGTGGTGATCTCCTGTGTGAGGCTGAATTCCGTAATCTGAAGTTTAGGCCTAAAAGCCAGCATCTTATGTTTTTGTTATGCACACCAGTGCCTGCAGGAAAGTACTGGTGTCAGAACTGTTATGCACTCCAGTGCCTGCAGGAATGCACTGGTGTCTGAACTGTTATGCAAAACAAATGGACTCACAGACAGACTGGGGAATATGACACAACGCACACAGAAGGTGATAGGGTAACAAAATACACACAAGGTGAACAGAGAAGCCCAGAGGCTAAGGAACTGGGTATCTCCCTTGTATTAGAACTGCTCAGATGGGAAAAGCAAGATGTTGTGTTTTAATACGTAGAGAACCCGAAATGCTGTTGCTAAGGGCAACAGCAAAACCCTAAAGGGTCAGAGATGGAATGATAGACACAAGGAGAGTCTCCACAATCCTAATTCTCACTTGCAGTGCACAGGTTCAGCTTACTGCCACTAAACTGACCCCTGACACCTAGCACAGTGAGACAGGATTAGACAGGCAAGTCTTAGAATACAGCCGCAAACTTGCTAAGTTCACAGAGTAGTAACAGAACCCCGGCAAGCTAAACAACTGACTCCAGTCTTACTGCTAGGTCTGGATTGGCAGAGTGTAATACCAAATCCCCAGGCCTATTTGCAGTAAGCAACAAACAAATACAAAGCTACACAGTACTGGTTAACTTTCAGGAACTGACTAACCAACAAAGATTCAGCAGCATCTGCTTACCCTGAGAAGAGGCCTTATAAAGCAGGTGCTGTCCACGCCCCACTCAGACCTCACAGACTGTGAGCACAAAAACCAGCACCGGATCCCCTGCCGTGCACAGAGCCTATAACCACTGCACAGCAAAAGACCCGAACCGGAGTATCAGCTGCGCTCAGGTTACTCCGCTAGCACTTGTCTCCCGGTTGCCATGACGACGTGGCAGCACAGGGCAGGAGACCCTAACAGTACCCCCCCTCTGACGAGGGGTCAAAGAACCCCTACCACCGGGTTTATCGGGGAACTGCGAGAAGAAAGAGCGTATCAGTCTGGGGGCATGAAGATCACAACTGCGCACCCACGACCGCTCCTCCGAGCCATACCCCTTCCAGTGCACCAAAAATGACAGCCGACCCCGAACCACCTTGGAGTCAAGAATCCTTTCAACAACAAACTCCCTCTGGCCACGTATCAGAAGAGGGGAAGGTCTTCCACTGGAAGAAGGATTACTAATCGCCCGTTTTAAAAGGGAACAATGAAATGTTTTATTGATACCCAAAGAACGGGGCAGATCTAACTGAAATGCCACCGGATTGATAACCCTGGTGATCTTATAAGGGCCGATGAACCGGGGGCCTAACTTATGAGATGGCTGTCTCAACTTCAAATTCTTGGTAGACAACCAGACGAAGTCTCCTAATTTGAAGCTGCAGGGTCTTTTCCGCTTATCAAAAACCCTTTTGGTCACTAATGACACAGACACAAGGGCTTTCTTCACTTTCCGCCAAATACCTCTAAGGACCGAAACCACAGAGGAACCACCAGGCGTGGAGTTCAGGGGGTCAAAAGAATTGGCCTTAGGATGATGCCCATACACACAAAGGAAGGGAGAGATCCCTGTAGCAGAGTGAGCCGCGTTGTTATAGGCAAACTCCGCCATGGACAGATGAGCAACCCAGTCAGTCTGACACTTGGAGACATAACACCTGAGGAACTGCTCCAAGGACTGGTTCACCCTTTCAGTCTGCCCATTAGACTGCGGATGGTAGCCTGACGACAAGCTGACAGAAATCTGGAGATCGGAACAAAATGCCCTCCAGAATTTGGCCACAAACTGGGATCCGCGGTCAGAGACCACATCAAGTGGCAACCCGTGGAGACGCACAACATGCAGCATAAATAATTCAGACAGGCGTCTGGCCGATGGCAGCCCAACCAGTGGAACGAAGTGCGCCATCTTCGAAAACCTGTCAACGACAACCCAGATGGCTGTCATCCCCGAGGATTTGGGCAAGTCCACCACAAAATCCATTGAAATGTGGGTCCATGGCTTAGATGGGATAGAGAGTGGATGTAATGGGCCAACAGGAACCCCTCTAGGAGTCTTATTTCGGGCACAGATGTCACATGCCCGAACCCACTGATCCACATCCTTAGCCACCGAGGGCCACCACACCGCCCTAGATAGCAACTCCCGAGTTCTGGCAATACCCGGGTGACCTGCCGACTTCTTGGCATGGAATTCCAGGAACACTCGCTGTCTTAACCTAGGAGACACAAACAAAAGACCTACCGGAAGGTCTGGAGGAGCCTGCTCCTGTGCTCTAAGGACTAATGATAAGAGGTCCTGGGTAATGCCCACTTTAATACATGATGGGGAAACAATGGGCAACGGCTCCTCGGTGGTCTCCTGGATTGGAGCAAAACTCAGCGAGAGCGCATCAGCCTTGATGTTTTTTGACCCAGGGCGATATGTTATCAAAAAATTAAAGCGAGCAAAAAACAAAGCCCATCTTGCCTGCCTGGCATTGAGACGCTTTGCAGACTCTAAATATGCCAGATTCTTATGGTCAGTGAGAATTGAGACCACAAACTTAGCCCCCTCAAGCCAGTGTCTCCACTCCTCGAGTGCATCCTTAATAGCCAACAATTCCCGGTTACCCACGTCATAATTCATCTCGGCAGGTGAAAATTTACGGGAAAAGTAAGCACAGGGATGAAGGCGATTATCAGACACTCCCATCTGAGAAAGCACTGCCCCAATACCCATCTCAGAGGCATCCACCTCCACCACAAAAGGACGCTCTGGATCTGGGTGTCGCAGCACCTTGGCCGAAACAAATGCCCTTTTGAGACGGGCAAAAGCCGCTTTAGCCTCACAAGACCAGTGAGCAACATCCGCCCCTTTCTTAGTGAGTGCCACCAAGGGCGCCACTATAGACGAAAATCCAGCGATAAAGCGTCTATAAAAATTCGCAAAGCCCAGGAAACGCTGAAGCGCCTTCAAACTAGTGGGCTGCACCCAATCCAGGACTGCCTGTACCTTGGAACCCTCCATTTGGAAACCTTCTGGGGAGATAATATATCCTAGAAATGCGATTTGCTGAACTTCAAATTCGCACTTCTCCAGCTTCGCCCCAAGCCGGTGGTCTCTGAGTTTCTGGAGGACTAAGCGTACATGCTTCCGATGTTCCTCCAGGGAATGGGAGAAGATTAGGATGTCATCTAAGTATACAACTAAGAATCTATCCAAATATTCCCTGAGCACATCATTCATGAAATCCTGGAAGACTGCCGGGGCATTACAGAGCCCAAAAGGCATCACCAAATATTCATAATGCCCTGAGTGGGTATTAAAGGCAGTCTTCCATTCATCCCCCTCTCTTATTCGGATTAGATTGTACGCACCGCGTAGGTCAGTCTTAGAAAAAATGGTGGCAGTACGAAGCTGGTCAAACAAGACCGAAATGAGAGGCAGTGGGTATGAGTTTTTAATCGTGATACGGTTCAATTCCCTGAAGTCGATGCAGGGTCGCAACGAACCGTCCTTTTTACCCACGAAGAAGAACCCCCGACCCAACTGGAGACTGTGAAGGTCTGATAAATCCCTTAGCCAAGTTCTCCTGAATGTACTCTGCCATAGCCTGAGTCTCAGGACGTGATAGGGAGTACAACCTGCTCTTGGGAAGCTTAGCATTTGGCAACAAATCAATGGCACAGTCATAGGGGCGATGGGGAGGTAGTACCTCTGCAACTTTTTTGGAGAACACGTCCGCAAAATCTGCATAACACCCTGGCAATCCTGGCAAACTTAGCTGCGAGAGCCTGACTGGAAGGCTCAAGCAACTCCTGAAACAATCAGTACCCCAACTAAGAATCTCCCCAGAGACCCAGTCAAATTGAGGATTGTGGGCCCTTAACCAGGGTAACCCCAACACCAATGGGGCAAAAGTACAGACAGTCACATAAAAGGACAATTTTTCAGAGTGTGTGGCTCCAATAAACAAAGAAATCTGGCTAGTGCAAGAGGTAATTTTACCTTGGGATAATGGTTCCCCGTTTAACCCACAAATCTCAATTTCCGATGCCAAGGGTACTAAGGGAACAGAGTGTTTCAGGGCGAATTGGCGGTCCATAAAAACCCCGTCGGCCCCACTGTCCACAAAGGCCTCAGTCTTGACAGTTTGACCGAGGATCTTCAAGGTCACCGGAATGATAAAAGTCTTCTTGGGAAATTCTGACTTCTGGCCTGACAGAATATTTCCCATCACCCTCAGGCCCTGAAGTTTTCCGGCTTTTCTGGGCATGATACTACCACATGACCTTTATTCCCACAGTACAAACACAACCCCTGCTGTCTCCTCCGCGTCTTCTCACGCGAGGAGAGGCGGGTAGCCCCAATCTGCATAGGCTCCTCGGAAAATTCCTCAGAGTCTGAGGTTCCCTTGGGAAGGAAGGAAATCTCAGTCTCCCTTTCAAGCCTACGCTCTCTCAGCCGTCTATCCACCCGGATGGATAACTGCATGAGCTGATCCAAGCTATCAGGCAAGGGATATTGTACCAGTTGGTCCTTTATCTGGTTAGAAAGACCTCTTCGGTACTGGTGTCTCAGGGCTGGGTCATTCCACTGGGTATCATGGGCCAACCTCCGAAACTCCGTACAGTAAACCTCAACTGGCCTTCGCCCTTGCTTAAGGATCGAAATCTGAGCCTCGGCTGAGGCCGTCTTGTCAGGGTCATCATACAACATGCCCAGTGCCGTAAAAAAAGCATCAACACTTTTAAGCGACGGACAGTCAGGCTGCAACCCATATGCCCAGACCTGTGGGTCTCCTTGTAGCAAGGAAATCACTATGCCCACCCGCTGAATCTCCGACCCAGAAGACTGAGGCCTAAGCCGGAAGTATAGCTTGCAGCTCTCCTTGAAACAAAAGAACTGCGAGCGATCTCCAGAAAAACGATCCGGGAGATTTACTTTCGGCTCCTTAACCCCTGCAGGTGCTGCTGCTGCGGGAGCTCCGCCAGCAGCCTGGGAGGTGTGCATTTTAATGGACAAATCATTAAATTGTCGAGTCAGGACCTGCACCTGATCGACCACCTGTTGCAACGTATTTTGAGGGGTATGCTCCATATTCCCACAAAATTTCAACAGGAGTATTAGGCTGCTGAATATGTTATGCACACGAGTGCCTGCAGGAAAGTACTGGTGTCAGAACTGTTATGCACTCCAGTGCCTGCAGGAATGCACTGGTGTCTGAACTGTTATGCAAAACAAATGGACTCACAGACAGACTGGGGAATATGACACAACGCACACAGAAGGTGATAGGGTAACAAAATACACACAAGGTGAACAGAGAAGCCCAGAGGCTAAGGAACTGGGTATCTCCCTTGTATTAGAACTGCTCAGATGGGAAAAGCAAGATGTTGTGTTTTAATACGTAGAGAACCCGAAATGCTGTTGCTAAGGGCAACAGCAAAACCCTAAAGGGTTACCAACGGGTGTGGCAGTAAACTCCTTGGTCAGAGATGGAATGATAGACACAAGGAGAGTCTCCACAATCCTAATTCTCACTTGCAGTGCACAGGTTCAGCTTACTGCCACTAAACTGACCCCTGACACCTAGCACAGTGAGACAGGATTAGACAGGCAAGTCTTAGAATACAGCCGCAAACTTGCTAAGTTCACAGAGTAGTAACAGAACCCCGGCAAGCTAAACAACTGACTCCAGTCTTACTGCTAGGTCTGGATTGGCAGAGTGTAATACCAAATCCCCAGGCCTATTTGCAGTAAGCAACAAACAAATACAAAGCTACACAGTACTGGTTAACTTTCAGGAACTGACTAACCAACAAAGATTCAGCAGCATCTGCTTACCCTGAGAAGAGGCCTTATAAAGCAGGTGCTGTCCACGCCCCACTCAGACCTCACAGACTGTGAGCACAAAAACCAGCACCGGATCCCCTGCCGTGCACAGAGCCTATAACCACTGCACAGCAAAAGACCCGAACCGGAGTATCAGCTGCGCTCAGGTTACTCCGCTAGCACTTGTCTCCCGGTTGCCATGATGACGTGGCAGCACAGGGCAGGAGACCCTAACAGTTTTGCAGAAGTTCAGGCTTCAGTGTTCTCTCGGCCTGCTAGGCCTCATTCTACATCACAGCCTAGTCTAGAGTACTCACATGACAGTGACTGTTCACCTGACCCAGAGTTGTCCAATCCTCTGCCAGCCTGAGACTCTTTGCATCACCTAATCCTGCTCAGCAATCACCAAGGACCAGGAAGTATAAGTTGGGAGACTGAGTTGGAAACTGGGCCAGTTCCTCGTGTCACACACAGCTCTGTGTGAGCCTTAAAGCTGAGCTCCCTAAAGGTAACCTTTGTACTTTAGTTCCTGTGGAAACTCTGTTCCCTTGTTACCCCGTTTGGTTTACTTTTGTGTTGCCACTGATATTCACTATTTCCACGAGTCTCAATGTAAAGGCACAGCTGCAGTGGTATATCTTAAAGACACAGTACTGTATTCCATAGTCTCAACTGAAAACCACAGCTGCCATGTTTCATCTTTACTGCTGTTGTAGTTGTGATCTCCAGAGCTCCCGTATCCCTGTGGCTTCCGTGCCTCCAAGAACCTCCGTGCCTCAGCACCTCCGTGTCTTAGCACTTCCGTGCGTCCAAGCACCTCAGTGTCTCCAGGCACTTCTGCACCTCCAAGCACCTTAGTGCCTCCAAGCACCTCAGTGCCTCCAAACACCTCAGTGCCTCCAGGCACTTCTGCACCTCAGTGCCTCCAAGCACCTCAGTGCCTCCAAACACCCAGTGCTCACAAGTGTAGTTGGTGTCTCCAGCATCCGGTACTCCTTAATTCATTCCTCGGCACCTTTTCAAGTTCTGTCTTTCAGGAGACCTACAGCATCCATACGTGCCTCCTGTCTGCCGACCAAATCCTG